>NW_023650286.1:0-6053 GCF_015228065.2 Penaeus monodon | reverse complement strand
TGACTTCCCCATAAACTGAAAATTAGGGGGAAGATTTGACATAGAAGGTCTTATTAATTTCCTGGGAGACTAATATTTTCAATAAAATTTAATTATGCATAATGTTTATGCATAATTTATGCACTTAGAGATAAATTTATGCTTTGATTTTTAATCTATTATTTTATTTGTTAGATATTTATTGATAGATTTTTAAAGTTTTAAACATGTTAATATTTCTAGTTAACAAGGCATTCGCCGCTAATGACCTTAGCTGTTGACGCGGCAGATAATCTTAAATAATCAATCAAATCTTGTCAAGATGTATGTAGTGGAAGACTGTTCAACTTCGCCTAATGCTTGTAATAGTCATATTCTGGATAAATGACACATTATCAGTATACACTGTCTTCTGCTTATTGACACTATCTCTCATTCTCTCTTATTTGTTATTCCTTTGCCTTATACATAAAAAGCATTCTTTCCTTTACCTTCTCATTTTAAAAGCCTTCAAGATCTCTAATATTTGTCTCCCTCTTTCTTCCTTTCCAGCTACATTTCGTTATCTTGCTTACCTGTCAACCTCTTTCGCCACTCCACAGTCCTCCGAGAGTTACTGATGATCGAAATCATATCAAAATAATGATGAAGTAGCTACTTGTGGATGCATCTATTCGCTTGTTTGGCTCAGTGTCTTCGTTGACCGACTCCCACACTCAGGAAGACACTCTTTGTTGTTGCCTCTTTGTATCAACAATTATATTATCTCCTCAGTATCTGATATCATTTTAATAGTTCATACTAGTCATATTTCTCTCACAGATCTTACTCTTTCAACTTGTATTAATTTGTTTAGACAAATGTAAAGGAAAGTTCACAACTTATTAGAGAATTTACAACTAATTTATTAACTGTAAAGTATTATATATAGTAAACATGTAAAGTCAATCACATAAATTTATATGTCAATAATATAACATCTGAGTTCATTATAATCCAATACAATAATTATACCATATTCAATATCCATCTTTTAGTTTTAACAAATAACTTGACACTTTACTCTAATTGTTAACATACAAACTATATAATATCAATTTAAGCAAGCTGTTATTAATTAACCAATGCCAATGCTTAAAATAGATGTTAGCAGTTAATAAAAGAATTCCTTTCTTCACATACAATGATTGAAATCATAAAAATATTTGTAAACAAATTGAAATACAGAAAATAGTGAGAATTATATTTAGGCAAGATTAATTACTTATACCAAGCAATTTAAAATACTAAGTTAATGTCTTTACACAATTACTAACTTAAACTCAAGATTATATCAATTAAAAAGTAAATGAGTACGTTCTGAAAATGGACATAAAATGTCCTGTGCTTAATCAGGCAATCATAATACTGAATTAATATTGCTAAGCCGCAATTAACTCAAGCAAACTTATTCTAGGAAATACTTAATGATCACGTGCAAAACACAAACTTATTCTAACGCTCTACCGGAAATTAACAATCATCATTACTGTTAAGTCACACTTCCGGAGAGCTGAGATCTCTTAAAAGTAAATAATTAATTCCTTACTCTCTATGCTAACTTAATATATCAGTACACTTAGAATTCAAATCTATATGTCTTCAATTAAATAATTCTTCAAACTTGACAATCAAATCTATAATTATTCCATTATATGATTATTACTTCTAAAATTAACAATTCTTGGTCCTTTATATAGTCATACATCAATCAAGAAATACCTATAACCATTCTTAATCCACATTTTCCATAGCACATTCCCGTCCACTATATTCCCCCTTAAACAAGAAAACACTTAAATTGCTTCAATAGGGCTTACCCAAAAATGCCACCAAAGTGACATGGCTGCAAGGTGCTACCAGAGATGACTTTAGAAACCCAGCTCCAACTCCAACTCCAACTCCTAGACGTCTTTTATTCCCTATATGGGGGCCCTTCCGGTCACACCCTTAACAGTTACCATGAATATAATTATAATTTCTCTTCACTTATTTGAAAACTATCTGCGTCAGGACTTTCCTATGTCCCAGCAAATTTTCAACACTGTATTTATCACTTTAACTTTTGTCTATCTGCCTTCCGTTTTATTTTCTTGATCCCTGACTGGAGTATTGTGATATATCTAGTGATCGCCTCCAACTAGTTGTTTTCGTATTCGTGGCTTCTAGAATCTTCTGTTAGTCATGTGCTCAGTCTGACGTCATGGGTCATCTTCCTGTTTACCATCTTTTCATCTGACCATTTTTTCTGGATTTCACCCTCATCTTTTTTCTGTATTTTTTCTGATGTCGCGACCGGATGGTGCGTCCGCTTTGCGTCGCGTTGTTTACGAGATGATGCGTGTCTTATCCACGACACGTTAGGGAAAATGGTGTAGGGGGACCTTTTGCATTTCAGTGATCCACGGTGCACGAAGTGAATTTTCTGTCATAAATAACAAAACAAACAAAAAAGGAGTCATTCCGTATGATGCAAAAACCAACGTACAAAATTCATGACACCTTCATGTGCATTTACATATGGGGTCCGGGGGCAGAGCTAGAGAAATGCGACGATTGATGGGGGTGTTTAGTCATACGCCGATGTTCATGGAATAGGCTGGAGAAATAGGGACTTAATCCCAGAGGGGGTGCGGTCACTTCTTCAACATTGCCAGGTTTTCCTTTATCGTTTGCAGTGAAATAAACAAGGAGATCAATCTTATTGCATAATTGGACAACCGAAAAAAACATTATAAGTGCAAGATGGATGGATATGTGAAACAAAAATAAAAATTACCCATTTCCTTGATACCCTAGGGGTCAACTGAGCAAGGTCAGTTCAGGGTAAGGTTCATCTGAGTGACACAACACACACCATACAGGTGTTTGTGTATATAATTAATATATGTATATATATATATATATAACTATATATATATTATATAATATATATATATATATAATATATAATTATATATATGTATAAAAAAATATATATATATTTACATATATATATATATATAATATATATATATATATATCTATATATATATATATATATAGGTGTGTGTGTGTGTGTGTGTGTGTGTGTGTGTGTGTGTGTTTGTGTGTATGTGTGTGTGTGTGTGTGTATGTGGGTATATATATGTATCTAATATATTAATATATATATTATATATATATATATATGATATTATATATATTATATATAATATATATATACATTATAGTTCCGGAATGTATGTTTCGGTACACTTCCTTGGTCACACTTTTGACATCTGGCAATAAGTCGATGTAAAACATAGAGCAAATAGTATTTTTAATGAAATGATGCGAAACCCTAGTGTAGGACCCATTTTCTCGAGATGAGAATGAACCCAAAATTCATCTCCAAAGTGTGTATATTCTCAGATCTAGATAGTTGTATAAAAACAATGATTTATATTTTTCTGTGTAGGTGATTGTTACGATTATTAATGAACTTGATATAATGAAATATCAATTATGATGGATTCCTTTATTTTAAAATACAATTTATCGAGTGTCTAAGTTAAGAGTTCAGTAAGAAACTTTATTGCATGTTAGGTGGGGAAAGGGGAAGAGACACGTGGCCGCCATTGCATATTCTTCATGATGAAATTTTCTTTTTTGATAGATATTTATTTGAGGGTAAGGAATAAGGATTTCATTAAGTGGTTTCTTTTCTTTTGATGGCAAGACAATAAAGATGTGTGAGAATTCATTTAACTAAGAGACAAACTATATAAGTGGAAGAGGCCACCAGAATTCTTTATGGGTTCTACCAAGTTTGCGTTGGAAGAGAGAAAGCTCACTCTCCTTGTCCAGATAGTTGTGTATGGGTATTTATATTCTTATGTTAATTTTTGTGTATTTATAATAATTTTGTGATTAATTTTCTTATGAATGGAAAGATTATTATGAACTTTTAACAAATATTATGTAAACAAAGTTTGAAACTTAACGAATATTTGAATATATTCTGTATAAGAGAACCGTCAATGCTGATTTAATTTTTGTAAATTCCTCCCAACACTTAGGTTTATAATCAACAAGTATTAAACTGTAATAGAATTTTGAGGCCTAAGAAATTTCCGGAGGCCTTGCTGCTAGATAACAAAGAGTGGGTCTGGTAGAATTTAAAAAAAATAATCAATAATGTGTATTAATATTATTTTGAAAAAACTACGTGAAGCAATTTGATCTTTTAATTTTTCTTTAACTAATAACAAAACATGTAGTATTAGTTATCGCGGTCTGGTATAGTGGATATTTTTCAAAATACGGTATTATGGAAGTGGAAACACCTATAGAGGTGAGGTTGCATTCCCCACTCCTTTCAACACACAGTATCATTTTTCTTGCAAGCATGAAACCGCTTCATGCTATATAAATACATATGAATAGCAACTTTAATCAAAATACTGCAAAAATCGCTGTGGCAATGTAAATGCTTCTTGGGCTGCACCATCTAGAATGATAGTAAAAAAGAAGACATTGCGACATTATATTCGTCATTACTGAACATTAAACTGAACGCAAAAAACCGCTGTAGGCTACATTAAATATACAGATGCTTTAATCATTGTGTCTGCAGCATCTATGGAAGGACAAAACCAGTATGCTATCGGTTATTCTGAATGGCCCTTTATATCATGCTAAAATCTGACAAAATATTCGCTATCACTTTTCCATTAGTCTTGCGTTTCGTAAAGAGGACAGCATCGACATTAGAACTACGGATCCGAGAAAAATATATATATATATATGTGTGTGGTGTGTGTCTGTGTGGGTGCAATATATATAGATAAATATATATAGCTATTAATATAGATATAGATATATAGATATAGATAGAGATATATATGTATATAATATATATTAGATAGATATTAGATATAGATATATATATATAATATTATATATACATATATATTATATATATATATATATATAATAATACAATATATATACTGTATATATATATATATATATATATATATATATATATATATATCTATATATATATTATATATATAATATGACCCACCAGACACAAACACACACATATATATAATAATATTTCTCGATCCGTATTTCTAATGTCGATGCTGTCTCTTTACAGAAACGCAAAGGGGACTATGAAAGTGATAGCGAATATATTGTCAGATTTTAGCATGATATAAAGGGCATCAGAATAACGATAAGCATACTGTTTTGTACCTTCCATAGAGCTCATACACAATGATAAAGGCATCTGTAATTTAATGTAGCCCTACAGCGGTTTTGCGTTCAGTTAAGTCAGTAATGACGAATATAAGTGTCGCATGTCTTCTTCTTTACTATATTCTAGATGGTGCAGGCCAAACAAGAAGCATTACATTGCACAGCGATTTGCAGTGATTTTGATTTAAGTTGCTATTCATATGATTTATATAGATTGAAGCGTTTTCCTTCCCTTCAAGAAAAAAATGATACTTGTGTTGAAAAGGAGTGGGGAATGCCACCTCACCTCTTAGGTGTTTACACTTCCAACTACGTATTTGAAAAATATCCCACTATTACAGACAGCGATAATAATACTACCATGTTTTGTTATTAGTTAAAGAAAAATTAAAAGATAAGCTTAACGTAGTTTCAAAATAGATATTAATACATTATGATTATTTGTTTAAAATTCTACCAGACCCACTTTTGTTAGCTAGCAGCAAAGGCCTCCGGAAAATTTCTGAGGCCTCAAAAATTCCTATTACAGTTTAATACTTGTGATTATAAACCTAGTGTTGAGAAATTTACAAAAAATTAAATAAGGCATGTGACGGTTTCTCTTTACAGAATATATTCAACTATTCGGTAAGGTTTCAAACTTTGTTTACATAATATTTTAAAAAGGTTGATTAATAAATCTTTTCCATTCATAAGAAAAAATGATCACAAAATTATATTAATAATACACAAAAATTAACATTAAGAAATATAATTACCCATACAAACTATCTGGACAAGGAGAGTGAGTTTCTCTCTACCCCCCCCCC
>NW_023650285.1:0-6053 GCF_015228065.2 Penaeus monodon | reverse complement strand
ATAATCACTATCATACGAGATAATATTATACTATATATAAATATGTATATATGAGCACGCCTACATATATACCTATAGATAATTCATCTATATACCGTGATATATTATATATATATATTAGTATATATAAAATCATATATAATTACCGGGATTATAGGATAGTCATACGATAAGACTATAGGTACTATATATGTATATATATTATAGTATATATATAGAGTATACTAGTATATATCATATACATATATATATATAATATACGCATACCATAATAATACACATATATTCTAGTATTTATGTACTAAACTCACTCATTTTATATAAATATATAACATGTAGATATGTATGTGTTCATTATCGTCAGCATATAGAAGATAGATACTATATAGTGTATCATACATACACACGCGCGCGCGTGCACACACACACACACACCCACAAAACACACACAACACATTATAATATATATAGTAAGAATAGTGGTATATATATATGTGTGTGTGTGATGATGGTGTGTGCTGTGTAAGGGTCGTCGTGTCGCCACGCGCGACGCAGTGTGCTATGTAATATCACACATATATTATCTATCTGTACTATATCTACATATATACACCTACATACATACATCGTTACTAGATATGTGATATAAATAAATAGACATAAATATAAATATAATGTGTATATATGTAGAAGAACCGTGATATATCTAATACTATAAAATATTATTACTAATATAGTATACTATTGGGTAACTACTAGTAGAGAATATACTATAGATACCGATATAATATTAATGCTATGTAATATAACCTCTAACATTAAGACTATAATTTAGTACTACTATCACTATACTATATATAGTAATATAAAAGTATATATAATTCATATATATATATATGTATATATATAATAGTATAGTAATATACCCGTATAGATATGATATATATAGATATAAGTATATATATATTAATATGTATAGTATATATGTATGGATGTGTTATATATTATATAGATCGATAGATAAGATAGAATAGATAGATAGCATCGATAGATAGATGATAGATCAGATAGCATAGATAGATAGATAATATAGATACTCAAGACTGACGACAGATATCTATATATAGTATAGATAGTATAAACTAAGATTATATATTATAAATCATATTATATATATATAATGACTATATATTATATATAGTATTAATTATATATAGATATGTCATTAACTACTATATATGTATATATACAACCGATATAGTCAATATATTACCTATTAGATATATATATAGATATATATATACATAGTTAGTATAGTGGTGTGATGTGTGTCGTGTGTAGTGTGTGTTGTGGTGTGTGTGTGTGTGTGTGTGCGGCTGTGTGTGTGTAGTGCTGTGTGTCTTGTTGGTTCGTTTTTTTTGTGTTCTGTCATTACGATATAAATATACATTAACGATATAGTAATCATAGTATATAATACATATATATAATCATATATTAGTATACTATACTATATCATATATAATATATATGATATACTAGCCACACACACCCACACACACACACACACACGCCACATATACTAGTAAATGTCGCGTATATTTATCATTTATATATAATATTCCAATATATATAGTATACGTATAAGTATATATTAGATTACTAATATTATATTACTCATATTATATATAAGTATACACTATATATATTTATACCCTATCTATATATGACTATATAATGTAAAGACAGAATACCATATAGATTGATAAATATAAACACAGAAATACATACATAATATATATAGTATACTCTATATAATATAATCTAATATTAGTAACTATGTATATATATATATTTATTTATTTATTCTATTATATTTATTTATTTTATTTTTATACTATTCTATTTATTATATTTACATATAGCACATCAGCACACACACACACACACACACACACACACTACACCACGCACCCAAACACACTACACACACACACACACACACACAACACACACACACACACTACACACACACACACACACACACACACCACACACACAACACACACACACCGCCCCACACACACACACACAGCTTAAGTAGGTCTATTGTTACAGCGTTCCGCTCCTATCCGTGGATTGTTCATCGTCGAGTTGTATAGATACCCTGTAAAAGTCCTACGTATACTATATGCATTTCATTCCTTATATATACATGTTACTTCATCCATAATGGTTTCTTCAATTGCAATATACAATTGATTTCTCCCTATAACCGTGATTCATTTAAAACTGTTTTCATACTAGCCTACCTGAGCCCCTATTTCATAATTCATTTCAGTATAGAATTTCCGTACATCTTCCCTCTTCTTTTTATTTATAGTCTTTGTTATCCAGCTAGCTAATTCTATTTTTGATCCCTGTTGACGATAATTATCATGACCCCTACGTTTATTGCCATAAGCTCATTTATTGCTCTACCGAAGAACGTGCTGGAGCTTTATTTGACGCCTTCCATACCGCACTAACCTCTAGCGCAGCTTCCTTTATTATGCTCACTGAACCTATTATTGATATGGTCAGATTCATATCTTACGTGCTAGTTTGTATGTTAAGGTAAATCTGTCGCATCTGCGCATTCAAGTTAGTTAAATTGGCTGCCCGTTTCGATATGAGTAGGTTCCTTTCCCTTCTGAGGCGTTATAATTTCAATTAGCGCCCTCTGACTTCGTTTATGGTACGAGCCAACATTTACTTATATAATAACTTTTCCTCTACATTTTTTACTATATCGCGCTATTGAAATTATGACGTCATTTCATTTTGATGGTTCGGATGGTGACTGCCCATGCTCCCACTTCGCCTATCTAGAGACGTTGTTTCGAAGAATGTATTCATGTTTGAGTGACGAGCCTCAGCAAAGTGTGAGTAGAATTTAGACCCCCCCTACTCAATTCCTAGTACCTATCTAAGTGATTCTCCTACTACTGCGTTTCTCCTTCGTTTTTTAATATTTGAGCATATAAAATACCTCCATTATCATTATGAAAACGGCGTTTTTTACTCTCTCGCTATGACTAATGAACATCTTCATAGAAGCCTTGCTCTATCTCTCTTCATACACTATGGCTGCCAGGTTGGAAGAATATAGATGAACAATCTTTACGTGTGTTACCTATGTTTAGTTTTATTGTTACTGAAGGCCACTCTTCACTTAAGCTAATAGCGATTCCTACTGAATATCTCTTTCCTAAACGTCGTGAATAAGAAACCTATCCCTAATTTCCTGCTTGCTATCTGGGTTTACATACTCTAAATAGAGACCACGTGTTACATCATCTAGTAGTATTCTGATCTTCGCCTAGTCTTATAAATCACGAGAGCCTACAATATCCCATTTAATGAAAGAGAGCTTCCTCAAGTAATGCTAGCTAAGTCGATGCAGTTCCTCATCGATCCAAGTAATTATTATATGTAGCCAAAGCGTTCATCAGCGTGGGGCCGCGCTCTCTGTTTCTAACAGATGATTCAATAGCAACCTCGCCTCCGAGCAATCTTGCATCGCCGCGGTAACCAGCGCGGCCTCCTTTGCTCCGCGTGAATGAGGGCCGTTGCTCTGTTTGTTTTTTTTATGATAGTCAGCGTTTTTGTATTGAGAGATAGGCCCAGCGAGTACCCAACACTATGGCCTTAGGTGTATCTTAGTAGAAGGCGGGAGCAGTTTAGCCGGGATCAGCCACTGATAAGCCCCATCCAGCCAGAGTATGGCCCCTGCCTTGTGGGAACGGCCAGCTCCATACGCAGGGCTATACTTCCATGAGCATGTTCCGACTCGCAGTATCAGAAAGATGCCAAGTATATAATCGCTGAGTGATTTAATATTAATATACTACTGATTTCATCGATAGAAATCAAGTGACGCCACGTGCCCAGACATAGTTAGTTTCACCGCCAAATGCCACCTAGCCAGATGCTTCATGCTCTCGGAGCACTTGTACACGCAAGCATACACATTTTACATATCGCTCCATGCCATATGATATGCATAGAACACTCAACATTATACACAGTACTACACAAGCACATTCACACCATGTATAGATGCATCCACACTCTGTACACATAATTAATGACTATATATACCAAATTACAAAAAATAGCTATACATATGCTGACGCACACGCTAGTTATGCGCACATACGTTTATGCAGCAGTATACACCAGTTATATATATTTTTTTCAAGTGCCCTGGTCCTAACAAGGACGTAATAGGCGATCATCGGAATTTCACATGATTTTCGCAGCAATTTAAGAGCGGTGGTTGCCGTTGCCTTACGCCCCCCGGTGAATTTATCGACGGTCCACCATCGTCTAGTACCTTACCCCGGTTCTAGGACCGGGACACATGACTTGGGCTGGCTCTGCCCCCACCAGCTGGCCTATGTAGGCAATCGCAGGTGAAGTTCTCCCCCATTAAAAGCTCCAAGCGCGAACAAACGCTGCCGGAACGGTGACTCGATACGCAACGCCTCTTGAACTCAGATACTTACGAACGCCGTAGACAGTACTGAGTCCGATGCCTACCTAACCACTCGGCCCACCGCCGCGCCTCGCCCTTACCCAATATATATATAATACTAATAATTATTACTATGATATATATTATATATATAATATATCTCGGACTTGCCAGATATAATATACACACTTATACATATGTACTATACATATACACAACATAAATACCACAAAAGAACATAATATACATACCTATATATATACCACACATACATAGACAAAAATACATCACCCACATATACAATCAATACATATATACATGCACATATATATACATACATAGACATATACAACGCACATAACATTCGCACACATACAGGCACATACACGCATAACATATCGATATACATACATACTTAGTTACACAACATATATACACCAATATATACGCATATTATCACACTCACACCTACATAATATACATGCAACGTTCTTTATACATACACATACACACATTCGCACACACACATACATACATATACATACACACATATGAATATATACACATATACGCACAGATATACATATGCATAGGGACAGACGCCAATAATCTGGTGCCAAACACAATTTTCCAGGGCTAGTGTGCGCCAGCAACAACGAATTATATGCCTTTTCAGTAACAGACAATCGCCCCTATTTTTGTATTTTTGTATATATACATTTAATATATATATATATATATATATATTATATTTTATATAATTATATATATATATATATTTTATAACATATAAAATAATAAACATAAATATATATATTAGATATAATATTATATATAATATATATATATATATATAATATATTATATATATATGTGTGTGTATATATGTATTTTTATATATGGATAATATATATTATAAAATATATATATATATATAATATAAATATATGATATATATACATATATAAATATATAATATATACATATATATATATATATATATATAGGGAAATATAATAAAATATATATAATATAATAACAATATATAATAACATATAGATATATAATATATATATATATATATATTATAAAATATATATATATAATATAATATATATATATAAACACACGCAAATATCTGTGAATGAAAACCTATTGCACACACACACACACACACAACACACACAAAACACACACACACACACAACCCCAAACACACAAAACATATAATAATATATATATATAATATATATATATATATATATATATATATTTTATAATATATATATATATATCATCATATTTAAAGGGGAGGTTTATGTTGAGCCGCCGTGGGTCACAGCATGATACTCAATTGCAGTTTTCACGTTGGGATGCTCTTGGAGTGAGTACGGGTAGGGTCCCAGTTCCTTTCCACGGAGAGTGCCGGTGTTACCTTTTAGGCAATCATTTCTCTAATTATCCGGGCTTGGGGACCTGGGCTGGTTGGCCACCCAGTGGCTAGGCGGCAATCAGGTGAAATCCTTTTCCCAAG
>NW_023650283.1:0-2500 GCF_015228065.2 Penaeus monodon | reverse complement strand
TTAAATAAAGGAAAAGTTACATATAAAACCATTTTCATTAAACAGAATTCATATGAAAGTGACTGCTTCAATATTACTCATGCTAACTTATTCTATATCATGTACCTCTGTTTAGATAAAAGGTTTTCTTTGCAGGCTATATAATACATTTGAGTGGCAAAACACAATTCATACCCAAAATCTACAAGTTTGATTGGAAGAATGAAGAAAAAAGGCAGAGTAAATAAAAATAATACAATATTTGAATTAAATAAAAATAACTCAGATGGTGGCTCCAAATGTATTTCATTCAAATTCTTATGCAGAATATACTGCCATTTGTAAACAGGTCATTTTCCTTTGTGACAATTCATCCTGAAAGAATAATGATAGGAATAGTGAAATAGGAAATTATTGGACATGGCTTTGGCACTGCACTGTCATTATGCTTGATGGTATAAACAAATTAGAGGAACCATTTTAAGGAACTGACAGCTATTAAATATGGCATACTCATACATGCCACCTAATACACTTCTATATCTTGTAAATCTTTATTTTCACTTAAAAGGGAACTAAGTATTGTATCAAATATTGTAAGATAAAGCGTGTGATCTGTAGTAGGCCTTAGAAATACAGCTCATGATACTAAATTCTCAAGTAGTTTTTCATTAAAGTCCTGGCATTGGCTTTCCGTCCAGCAACAGTTTTCCATCAATTTTGGCACAAAAATCGGTTACTGACTTCACATACAAGCTGACAGTGTTAAATTTGTTCATGTATTGAAGTTTAACCATTGTACCAGTACTACTTACAATGCTCTTATATTTATTAATTTAAAAGTCTGTGCCCTAAAAGAAGTGTGTGGTGTTTAAGGAAAGGTGCATAATTTCTTATGGATTTTTTTTTTTTTTTTCATTCTTTTTACTGGATCTCCACTAATAATGAAGATATTAGTTTTCAAATTGTTGGATATGAAAAAGAAGATTTTTAGGAATAAATTGATGTCATATAAAATGACAAAATATGAAAAATGAAAAACAGCACAATTATTTGGTTCCAAAATCGACCCTAGGATGGTGCCCATCCTCTTTTGGCGACCATATCCAAAATTAAATAGGCCTATATATATTAGCAGAACAAGCAGTGATGCACATGTCTGTATACTCAAAATTTTCCCATCTCAATTTGTGTTGGCACTATGGGGTTCCAAATGCACATTTACAAAAACTAAAATGGTTAATGCTGTAAAGAAATAAATGTGCTAGACATCAAAGGTCATATAGCACTTCATAAACTAGAAACTGTAAGGAAAAGGGAATAACCCATAATGTGTCCACAAGTAAGACTGAGAATGTATTTCCCGTCCACTGATAAGATTGGGGAACTTTAAATTACCTTTCTTCAAAGGCGTTTTTAATGCTTTTCTATTTTATTTTTACAGATTTGAATTTACAGGTTACATTAAACATTACAGATATGGCACCAAAATAAATCTGTTTCAAAGACCAAAAATACAAACATTCTAGCAAAAGCTGTGGAGGAAATAAAAGGTAAGATTCTGGTAACCTTAGGCTGTATATAATATTAGACCTATTTTTTTCATTGATATTGAATTAGAAGTGTCCTTGCATATACTTAAATTCCATATTATATGTGACATTCTAACTTTTTCCATACACAGCACATCATAACACCAAGCATCCCTTAAATATAATATACCAAAGTCAACACTCTGTGAACATGTAATTGGCAAAGTGAAGGGCACCAGGCAGGCACCAAAAAGGACTCCTTCCATCAGAGAGAAGATACTTGTAAATTTTATTCACATGTATGAGAGGCGAGCTATGCCAGTAAAGAAAAAGTCATTGATACTGCTGAAGAGGAGGAGAAATAAATTAATATATGTGCAACCATTTTGAAATTGTACAACCTGCTGTCGTGTGGACAGATTGGCATGAGTCAAGAGTGTGGTTTCATCTTGCCAAAAAACTAAAAGAACTAAAGATTATACTGTATAGTATTCCTTCAAATACCACAAATTTCCTCCAGCCCTTAGACAGCTGAAAGTCTGAAAGAAGAATGTGACAGAGTGGCAAGAAGCATATAGCTCATTCCTAAATGTAAGTACATTTGTACCATGTATAGTACATATGTACAATGCAAGTGTTGCAAAACAAAATATAATCTGTGGTTTCTGATCTACTGGATTGTATCTATTTGATCCTTCAGCCCCAGACTACACAAAGATAAGGACTACAGAGTCAAATGTCCATAACATAAAGCTTTGAGGAAATAGATCAAGGTAGTTAAAGCCAGCTTAGGCTAGTTTAAATAAAATTGTCTTGTAAGCATTTTCTTCAGCATACCAACAGTTGTAGCCTGTACTAGTTGGCTGCTAAACCAAGTATTTTACCTTTTGTAGGAAGGTCAAGGATAATTTGCTTTCCATTATGTAGAAGTCAGTATGGATAGGCTAATCAGTGATAGATCTGAGTGGGTGCCACTTTCAATGTATTCT
>NW_023650282.1:0-5000 GCF_015228065.2 Penaeus monodon | reverse complement strand
CTCCCCCCCTCCCTTCCCTCCCTCCTCCCCACCTCCCTTCCCTCCCTCCTTCCGCCCCTCCCTTCCCTCCCTCCTCCCCCTCCCCCTCGGCCTCCCCCCTCCCCCCTCGGCCTCCCTCCTCCCCCCTCCCTTCCCTCCCTCCCCCCCTCCCTTCCCTCCCAGCCTGCTCTCTCCCTTGCAGTGCGTCCCTCTCGAGCCGCATCATCTGCAGGGTATTATGTCTTCTGAAATCCTGCGCGATAAACAGGCTGGAGGCAAGGGGAGGGGAGGGAAAAGGGGGTGGGGGGGGGCAGTGTTTAACCAGCTGTCTCTGATTGTGGGAGTCAGAAAGAGATAGCGGCAGCTGTCAAAACAAGGGTTTTTCTTTCTCTTTTTTCATTTTTCTTTTTTTTTTTGATAGAGAGAGAGAGACTAATGATTCGTCGTCAGTTGCAATACGGCGTTTGGATGCAATGCAACGGCGTTCGATTTTCGGGCCTTTTCTTTCCTGTTTCTCCGTATATTAATTCGTTCACCTGTTCACCCATGTGTTCACTGGTTTATTGACTCATATATCTGTTCGAGTCTTTGTCTGTTCAACTGTTTGATTTTTGCCTATGTATTTATGTTTTTTTCATTATCATTATTTTATGAATTTGCTTATCCATTTATCTATTTATTTACTTACGTATCTAAAAAATATATATTATTTATTTACTTCCTTCGTTTTTTTTTTTTTTTTTAATCTATGTCTATTCATTTTGGTACGTTTTGTTCCGTGATAATTCATGACTCACCGAGATGGCAGCAGCAGGTCAGGCGGCGGGGCGCTTCTTGGTCTTGTTTGTCTTTTGTTTTATTGAGGGCGGCGGCGTCAGCTCCTCCAGCGTCAGCCTTCCACGTGTGTCAGCTTCTCGCATATCGTCAGCTTCCCTCTTCTTCCTCTCCAAGTGCGTTCGGCGTTTCCAGGGCGTCAGATTGTGTCAGCTGATCTTACGTCCCCTAGGACGTAAGACGAGTAGATATTCAGACGTCAGACGAGTAGATATTCGGTCGTGCAAATGTGTCAGCCCAGTAGATGGTCAGCCGCGTGTCGCCGGCGCGTCGGGAGAGCAGCTGTGTCAGCTTTTCCTCCGCGTCAGCCTCGCAAAAGTGTCAGCTGCTCTCCCTCGGCGTCAGCTGCTGTCCTTCCCACCTCTGTCGCGGCGCCGATAGGATGCCACGCGCCTGCATTCCCGGATTCCAAGATTCCCAGATCCTCAGGTTCCTATATTCCCACGATTCCAAGATCCCTCGCCGCCGCGACGCCGGGGTTGGAGGCCGCCTCGTCGCGCTCCCGCGATTCTTCCGACACAGACACGTACATGTATAGATAGATAGAAAGATACATGCATATATATATATATATACATATATATATATATATATATATATATATATATATATATATATATATATATATATATATATATATATATATATATGTATGTATGTATGTATGTAAGGCCGCGGTGGCCGAATGGTTAGAGCGTCGGACTCAAGACTGTCACGACGGCAATCTGAGTTCGAGGGTTCGAGTCACCGACCGCCGCGTTGTTTCCCTTGGGCAAGGAACTTCACCTCGATTGCCTGCCTAGCCACTGGGTGGCCAAGCCAGCCCAAGTCAGTGCTGGTCCCAAGCCCGGATAAAATAAGAGAGAATGATTACCTAAAAGGTAACACCGGCACTCTCCGTGGAAAGGAACTGGGGACCTTACCACGTACTCACTCCAAGAGCATCACAACGTGAAAACTGCAATTGAGTATCATGCTGTGACCACGGCGGCTCAGACATGAACCTACCGTTAAATGATGATGATGTATGTATGTATATACATACATATATGCAAATATATATACATAAACTATGTGTGTCAAAATAAATATATATGGAAGAAAAACCCACAATACAAAAACTAGATTTAACTAGACCTGAGGATGGAATCCCGATGGATTTCGAAACTGTAGTCTCATTTCAATAAATCAAATTTTTGTATTGTGTTTTTTTTCCATTCTATCAACACGGAAGAGTGTTTTTGTGTATATATATATATATATATATAATATTATATATATATATATATATATATATAATATATATAATATATTATATATATATATATATATATATATATATATATATATATATATATATATATATATATATATATATATATATATATATGTATATATTTATATATATATATATATATATATATATATATATATATATATATATATATATATATATATATATATATATATATATATATATATATATATATATATATATATATATATATATATAATATATATATATATATAATATATATACACAAAAACACTCTTCCGTGTTGATAGAATGGAAAAAAAACACAATACAAAAATTTGATTTATTGAAAATGAGACTACAGTTTCGAAATCCATCGGGATTCCATCCTCAGGTCTAGTTAAATCTAGTTTTTGTATTGTGGGTTTTTCTTCCATATATATTTATTTTGACACACATAGTTTATGTATATATATTTGCATATATGTATGTATATACATACATACATCATCATCATTTAACGGTAGGTTCATGTCTGAGCCGCCGTGGTCACAGCATGATACTCAATTGCAGTTTTCACGTTGTGATGCTCTTGGAGTGAGTACGTGGTAAGGTCCCCAGTTCCTTTCCACGGAGAGTGCCGGTGTTACCTTTTAGGTAATCATTCTCTCTTATTTTATCCGGGCTTGGGACCAGCACTGACTTGGGCTGGCTTGGCCACCCAGTGGCTAGGCAGGCAATCGAGGTGAAGTTCCTTGCCCAAGGGAAACAACGCGGCGGTCGGTGACTCGAACCCTCGAACTCAGATTGCCGTCGTGACAGTCTTGAGTCCGACGCTCTAACCATTCGGCCACCGCGGCCTTACATACAACATACATACATATATATATATATATATATATATATATATATATATATATATATATATATATATATATATATATATATATATATATGTATATATATATATATATGCATGTATCTTTCTATCTATCTATACATGTACGTGTCTGTGTCGGAAGAATCGCGGGAGCGCGACGAGGCGGCCTCCAACCCCGGCGTCGCGGCGGCGAGGGATCTTGGAATCGTGGGAATATAGGAACCTGAGGATCTGGGAATCTTGGAATCCGGGAATGCAGGCGCGTGGCATCCTATCGGCGCCGCGACAGAGGTGGGAAGGACAGCAGCTGACGCCGAGGGAGAGCAGCTGACACTTTTGCGAGGCTGACGCGGAGGAAAAGCTGACACAGCTGCTCTCCCGACGCGCCGGCGACACGCGGCTGACCATCTACTGGGCTGACACATTTGCACGACCGAATATCTACTCGTCTGACGTCTGAATATCTACTCGTCTTACGTCCTAGGGGACGTAAGATCAGCTGACACAATCTGACGCCCTGGAAACGCCGAACGCACTTGGAGAGGAAGAAGAGGGAAGCTGACGATATGCGAGAAGCTGACACACGTGGAAGGCTGACGCTGGAGGAGCTGACGCCGCCGCCCTCAATAAAACAAAAGACAAACAAGACCAAGAAGCGCCCCGCCGCCTGACCTGCTGCTGCCATCTCGGTGAGTCATGAATTATCACGGAACAAAACGTACCAAAATGAATAGACATAGATTAAAAAAAAAAAGAAAAAACGAAGGAAGTAAATAAATAATATATATTTTTTTTAGATACGTAAGTAAATAAATAGATAAATGGAAAAGCAAATTCATAAAATAATGATAATGAGAAAAACATAAATGCATAGGCAAAAATCAAACAGTTGAACAGACAAAGACTCGAACAGATATATGAGTCAATAAACCAGTGAACACATGGGTGAACAGGTGAACGAATTAATATACGGAGAAACAGGAAAGAAAAAGCCCGAAAATCGAACGCCATTGCATTGCATCCAAACGCCGTATTGCAACTGACGACGAATCATTAGTCTCTCTCTCTCAAAAAAAAAAAGAAGAAGAAAAATGAAAAAAGAAAAAGAAAAACCCTTGTTTTGACAGCCGCCGCTATCTCTTTCTGACTCCCACAATCAGAGACAGCTGGTTAAACACTGCCCCCCCCCACCCCCTTTTCCCTTCCCTCCCCTTGCCTCCAGCCTGTTTATCGCGCAGGATTTCATAAGACATAATACCCTGCAGATGATGCGGCTCGAGAGGGACGCACTGCAAGGGAGAGAGCAGGCTGGGAGGGAAGGGAGGGGGGGGAGGGAGGGAAGGGAGGGGGGAGGAGGGAGGCCGAGGGGGGAGGGGGGAGGCCGAGGAGAGAGGGGGAAGGAGGGAGGGAAGGGAGGGGGGGAAGGAGGGAGGGAAGGGAGGGGAGAGGAGGGAGAGAAGGGAGGGGGGGAGGAGGGAGGGAAGGGAGGGGGGAGGAGGGAGGGAAGGGAGGAGGGGAGGGAGGCCGAGGAGAGAGGGGGAGGAGGGAGGGAAGGGAGAGGGGGAGGAGGGAAGGACGAGGAAAGGAGAGGAAAGGGGTGAAGGAAGAAAAGGAGAGGAGGAAAAAAGACGGAGAGAAAGGCGGAGGGAGAAAAGGGAAAAAAGCGGAATAGAGAAAGACGAAGGGTAAGAGAGAGGGAGAAAGGAGGAGAAAGGAAACAAGAGAAAGAGGAAGAGGGAGGGTGAAGGTGTTGACGGAAGGGGGGGGGTGAGAGGGGGGTAGGGAAGCCGAGGCCGACCGACTGCCGTGAACGACCGATGAATAATGAAAAAAAAACACCCTTTAATAACGATGAAAAGGCCTGCAAGGGAAGGCGAGCGACTCTGCAACATTATTATGCAAAGACACGCGGATGTAGGCTGCATAAACGGGCATCTTTATGCAATGCTAAAGATTTAGTGAATCATGCAACTTTTGTCTTTATTGTGAGAGAGGCTTTGACCTTCCGAAGTCGCCGCGGGAATAACGCAGCGGAGGACGGAGAACGGCCAG
>NW_023650281.1:0-6054 GCF_015228065.2 Penaeus monodon | reverse complement strand
ACGGAAACACTGACACGCTTTCTTAGTACTGGAAACACTGACATTCCCTTTCTGATTACTGAAACACTGACATTCCGCTTTCTGAGTACTGGAAACAACTCACATTGCGCTTTCTTAGCCTGAAACACTGTACATCCCTTTGATTACTGGAAACACTGACATTCCGCTTTCTGAGTACTGGAAACACTGACATTCCGCTTTCTGAGTACTGGAAACACTGATATTTCGCTTTCTGAGTACTGGAAACACTGACATTCCGCTTTCTGAGTACTGGAAACACTGACATTCCCCTTTCTGAGTACTGGAAACACTGACATTCCGCTTTCTGACTACTGGAAACACTGACATTGCGCTTTCTTAGCACTGGAAACACTGACATTCCCCTTTCTGAGTACTGATAATAGTAATAATATTAATAATCATCAAATGTTATCCAAATTTTCTTTATTCTCACTTTTATCATCATTATTGTCATGATTAATAGAATTCTGGTAATTATCATTATTATCATAATAATTGCCAGAATCATCAAATGAATGGAAAAAACGTCATTTTGGAGTCTACTCTCAAAAGGCTATATTTCGCTAGATTTTGCCGCTTTTCGACTTTTGGGATTTTTTTTCTTTTACCTTTTTTTTTATTATATATGGACACAATTCCTGTTATTATCATCATTATTATCATGATTATCATCATTATTATCGTTATCATCATAATTATCATCATTATCATCATCATTATCATCATTATTGCAATTATTATCATCATTATTGCAATTATTATCATTATTATTGCAATTATTGCAGTTATAATATATAATTTTACATCTATACTAATAACAACTACAATAATAATAGTAATAACAATAATAATAACAATAATAACGTTTCTATAATCATTATTTATATCATTATTTTAATTAATATCGTTATTACTGTAATTATTACTGTTATAATAATTATTTTTACAATTATACTACCATAAAAATAATAATAATGATAAAATAACAATAATAATATTAATAACAATATTATAACAATTAGTATTATTATAATTATACTTATTATTATTATTATTGTTATTATTACAGTTATAATATATTTTTTGCAATAATACTAATAATTAAAGTAATAATAATAATGATAATAATGATAATATTAATAATAATAATAATAATAATAATAATAATAATAATAATAATAATAATAATAATAATAATAATAATAATAATAATAATAATAATAATAATAATGCTATAAAATGATAATAGTAATAATATTAATAATCATCAAATGTTATCCAAATTCTTTTATTCTCACTTTTATCATCATTATTGCCCATGATAATAGAATTCTGGTAATTTTATCATTATTACCCTAATAATTGCTATAATCATCAATAAAGGGAAAAAAACGTCATTTTGGAGTCTACTCTAAAAAAGGGCTATATTTCGCTAGATTTTGCCGCTTTTTTCGACTTTTGGGATTTTTTTTCTTTTACCTTTTTTTATTATATATGGACACAATTCCTGTTATTATCATCATTATTATCGTTATCATCATCAATTATCAATTCATTATCATCATTATCATCATAAATTTATCATCATTATTGCAATTATCATCATCATTATTGCAATTATTATATTATTATTGCAATTATTGCACTTTATAATAATATAACTTTACATGCTATACTAATAACAACTACAATAATAATAGTAATAACAATAATAATAACAATAATAACGTTTCTATAATCATTATTTATATCATTATTTTAATTAGTATCGTTATTACTGTAATTATTACTGTTATAATAATTATTTTTTACAATTAAAACTACCAGTAAAAATAATAATTGATAATAATAAAAATAAAAAATATTTAAAAAACAATATTATAAACAATTAATTTTTATTAATTATCTTATAATTTTTTATTTTTGTTATTATTACAGTTATAATATATTTTTAGCAAAAAAACTAATAATTAAAGTAATAATAATTTTTAATAATGAAATTTTAAATAATATAATAATAATAAAAATAAAAATTTAAAAAATAATAAAAAAAATAAAAATAAAATAATAATAAAAAATTAATAAAAAAATAATTGAAAAAATGATAATTAAAATAATTTAAAAAATCATAAAATTTACCCAAAAATTCTTTTTATTCTCATTTTTATCATCTTTATTTTATGTTAAAGAATTCTGGAAATTTATTTATCTTATTACCCTAAAAATTTGCTAAAATCACAAAAAAGGGAAAAAACCGTCATTTTGGAGTCTACCTCAAAAGGGTATATTCGGGGTTTTTGCCGCTTTTTCGATTTTTGGGATTTTTTTTCTTATCCCTTTTTTTATTAAAATTTTGGACCCAAAATTTCCTGTTTTTATCATCATTATTATTTTTTTATCATCTTTAATTTAAACTCTTTTATAATCATTAATTTTCACCCTTTATCAAAAATTTTGAAAAATTTTTATATCATTTTTTGAAATTATTATCATTTTTTATTGCAATTTTTGGCATTTATAATATAAAATTTTTACATCTATACTAATAAAAAATTAAAAATAATAATTAATAACAAAAAAAATAACAATAAAACTTTTTCTTAAAAATTTTTTTAAATTTTATTTTAATTTAAATTAATACGTTTACTGTAAAATTACTGTTATCCAATTTAAAAAATTTTTACAAATAATCCCCAGTAAAAAGAAAAATAATGATAATAATAACAATAATAATATTAAAAACCCAATATTATAAATTAGTATTATTATAATTTATACTTATTATTTTTTTTAAAATTGTTATTATTACAGTTATAAAATATTTTTTGGCAATAATACTAATGATTAAAGTAATAATAATAATAATAATAATAATAATAATAATGTAATAATAATAATAATAATAATAATAATAATAATAATGATAATAATGATGATAATAATGATAATAGTAATAATATTAATAATCATCAAATGTTATCCAAATTCTCTTTATTCTCACTTTTATCACCCTTATTGTCATGTTATAGAATTCTGGTAATTGTTATCATTATTACCCTAATAATTACCATAATCATCAAATGAATGGAGAAAACGTCATTTTGGAGTCTACTCTCAAAAGCTATATTTAGCTAGATTTTGCCGCTTTTTCGACTTTTGGGATTTTTTTTCTTTTACCTTTTTTTTTATTATATATGGACACAATTCCTCTTATTATCATCATTATTATCATGATTATCATCTTTATTATCGTTATCATCATCATTATTCACCCATTATCATAAATATCATCATCATTAATCATCATTATGCAATTATTATCATCTTTATTGCAATTATTATCATTATTATTTGCAATTATTGCAGTTATAATATATAATTTTACACCCTATACTAATAAAAACCTACAATAATAATAGAAATAACAAAATAATAACAATAATAAACGTTTCTATAATCATTATTTATATTATTATTTCAATTAATATCGTTATTACTCTAATTATTACTGTTATAATAATTATTTTTACAATTATACTACCAGTAAAAAAAATAATAATGATAATAATAACAATAATAATATTAATAACAATATTAAAAACAAATAGTATTATTATAATTATCTTATTTTTATTATTATTGTTATTATTACAGTTATAATATATTTTTTTGGCAATAATACTAATAATTAAAGTAATAATAATAATGATATATAATAATAATAATAATAAAAATAATAATAATAATAATAATAATAATAGTAATAATAATAATAATAATAATATGATAATAATGAAATAATAATGATAATAGTAATTAATATTAAAATCATAAAAATGTTACCCAAAAATCTCTTTATTCTCATTTTATCATCATTAATGTCATGATTAATAAAATTCTGGTAATTATTATCATTATTACCCTAATAATTGCCAGAATCATCAAATTAATGGAAAAAAACGTCATTTTGGAGTCTACTCTCAAAAGGCTATATTTCGCTAGATTTTCCCGCTTTTTCGACTTTTGGGATTTTTTTTCTTTTACCTTTTTTTTTATTATATATGGAAAAGATTCCTCTTTATTATCATCATTATTATCATGATTATCACATTTTTAAATCGTTTCATCATCAATTATCATCATTATCATAAATTATCATCATCATTATCATCATTATTGCAATTATTATCATCATTATTGCAATTATTATCATTATTATTACAATTATTGCAGTTATAATATATAATTTTACATCTATACTAATAACAACTACAATAATAATAGTAATAACAATAGTAACGTTTCTATAATCATTATTTATATCATTATTTCAATTAATATCGTTATTACTGTAATTATTACTGTTATAATAATTATTTTTACAATTATACTACCAGTAAAAATAATAATAATGATAATAATAACAATAATAATATTAATAACAATATTATAACAATTAGTATTATTATAATTATACTTATTATTATCATTATTGTTATTATTACAGTTATAATATATTTTTTGGCAATAATAATTAAATAATAATAATAATATAATAATAATAATAATAATAATAATAATAATAATAATAAAAATAATAGAAATAATAATAATAATATTAATAATGATAATGATGATAATAATGATAATAGTAATAATATTAATAATCATCAAATGTTATCCAAATTCTCTTTATTCTCACTTTTATCATCCTTATTGTCATGATTAATAGAATACTGGTAATTATTATCATTATTACCCTAATAATTGCCAGAATCATCAAATGAATGGAAAAAACGTCATTTTGGAGTCTACTCTCAAAAGGCTATATTTCGCTAGATTTTGACGTTTTTTCGACTTTTAGGATTTTTTTTCTTTTACCTTTTTTTTAATTATATATGGACACAATTCCTGTTATTATCATCATTATTATCATGATTATCATCATTATTATCGTTATCATCATCATTATCATCATTATTGCAATTATTATCATCATTATTGCAATTATTATCGTTATTACTGTAATTATTACTGTTATAATAATTATTTTTACAATTATACTCCCAGTAAAAAATAATAATAATGAAAATTTAATAACAATAAAAAATTTAATAACAATATTATAACAATTAGTATTTATCATAATTTTACTTATTATTATTATTATTATGTTATTATTACAGTATGATATATTTTTTTGGCAATAATACTAATAATTAAAGTAAAAAATAATGATAATAATAATAATAATAATAATAAAAAATAATAATAATAAAAATAATGATAATAAGATATAATAGAAAATAGTAATAATATCAATAATCATCAAATGTTATCAAATTTTTTTTTATTCTCACTTTATCATCATTATTTTCATGATTAATATAATTCTGGTAATTATTATCATTATTACCTAATACTTGCCAGAATCATCAAATGAATGGAAAAAACGTCTTTTTGGGAGTCTACTCTCAAAAGCCTATATTTCGCTAGATTTTGCCGCTTTTTCGACTTTTGGGATTTTTTTTTGTTTTACCTTTTTTTATTATATATGGACACAATTCCTGTCATTATCATCATTATTATCATGATTATCATCATTATTATCGTTATCATCATCATTATCATCATTTTAATCATCACCCATTATTGCAATTATTATCATTATTATTGCAATTATTGCAGTTATAATATATAATTTTACATCTATACTAATAACAACTACAATAATAATAGTAATAATAATAAAAATAAAAATATTAATAACAATATTAAAACAATTAGTATATTATAATTATACTTATTATTTTATTATTGTATTATTACAGTTATAATATATTTTTTGGCAATAATAAATAATTAAAGTAAAAATAATATAATAATAATAAATAAAAAATAATAAAAATAATAATAATAAAATAATAATATAATAATAATAATGAAATAATAATAAAATAATATTAAAAAATATTATAATAATGATGATAATAATGATAATAGAAAAAAAAATATTAAAAATTTCTTTTTCCA
>NW_023650280.1:22500-25000 GCF_015228065.2 Penaeus monodon | reverse complement strand
ATAATAATAATATGTGTGTGGTGTTGTGTGTGTGTGTGTGTGTGTGTGTGTGTGTGTAAATTATATATGTATATTTATATATTATTATATAGATTATATATTATATATATAGATTATATATAGTATATAATAGCCTATGTAAAGTTTTCCACCCACACATACCACACACACACACACACACACACATATATAATAATTATATATATATAATATATATATATATTATATATATATGTGTGTGTGTGTGTGTGTGTGTGTGTTTGTGTGTGGTGTGGGTGTGTGTGTGTTGTATGTGTGTGTGTGTGTCTATGTGTGGATGTACATACATTTATATGTATGTGTGTATTATCTCTATGTAATATATATAATATATATATATATTATATAATTATATAAATATATATATATATATATATATATATGTACAATTTTTGTCACTGCATTGTGTAGCCTACAATGTATAGTGTTACGCAATTCAACTAAAACCGAATATTACCATCAGCAGCTCATGAAAACTGAGGTTGTCTTTCTATATTATTGCCAACAATACTATTTGCACTTATTGTTCGTGCCTGATGAGTGGGTTATTCTTTCATTTCATAGTTGGAAATTATTCAACATGCGCGAGTTTGGGCGTTGCGTTAACGTTAGATTAGGTAACGAAAGGAAAATACTGAAGCAGCACTTTTATTCGTCTTTCTAGGACAGGGACTTTGCGGATCTGTTATTCATCTCATCCATAGGTTTACATAATGGTTGCCTAGATAAGATAAAAGACAAGGATTGAAAGGGTGTTTCATGCCGCCACTTTTAAGGTAGGTGATCGATGAAGTGGATGACAGTTGCCGCTTCTATTAATAATAATTAGTAATACTAGATAGATCAAAAGTAATTAGTCACTACCTGATAGAAAATCTCTCTTTGTGCAAACCAATCTTGATTTTAGCAAAGAAAAGAGGTTTTATGTTGTTTTATAAAATTTGAATTTCCCTTTTAAAGAAAGCGCGAGAGAAATCGGTGAATTTAGACAGCCCGTTGCAGAAGCCATGGCGTCGTCGGCCCGAGAGCCGCCTCTGTGTGATTCAGCGGCACTTAAATTCTCACAAGCGGGCGCAGGGACAGCAAGAGGACACGAAAACCTTCTAATGACATGCGGATAATGGCCGCGCCCAAGAAGAAGGGCATGTAGAGATGCAGACACCGCCGGGGAAGGGGAGGAAAACGTGGCCATTCGTGCTGCTTCGTGGCGGCCAACGTCGGGCGGCGCGATGACGGAAGGAAGCGGCCGCTGAAGACGTTGCCAAGAGACGGTATTCGCTCGGCGTTGCGTTCGTTGCGCAACGCCTTCGGTGGCGGCAGTGGACGCTCGTTCGAGAGGGTGGTGGTTTTAGACGTCACTGGAACTAGTGGCGTTGACACTTGGGCGTTTGCTGTAATATTGCCATTAGTTATATTAGATATACATTGAATAATGCCAAAAGATAAAACAAATTATAGATCCTCAGTTTATGTAGAAAGGATTTTAACAATATCTTAGCAATTGATGTTTCCTAGAATATTTTAGATTTAGATCCTGCCACTCCCTTCGTCATCTTATCATTCCATTTTTTGCTCATTATTCCCTTATCTTTCCATGTATCATTAAATAATTTATGTATTATGTTTTTCATCATTCAGGCAAGAAATGCTGGAAATGGAATGGCTGGGGATACAGAGACTCCAAGTTTGCTGTGCACAAGGAGAAGGATAGTACTATGTGGCCTCAACAGGAAACAGGCAAAAATATGTCTGACCTTGGTCTCTTGCTCAGACAGTTACGACATTATATAATATATAATTATTGCATATACAATGTATAATATATATTATAATATATGTTCGTGTGGGTATACATAAAGACATATATATCTATAAATATGTTATATAAATATGTTATACATATGCGTGCGTGCGTGCGTGCGTGCGTGCCATTGCGTGCGTGGTGGCGTGCGTGCTTGCGTGTGTGTGTGGTGTGTGTGTGTGTGTGATTGTGTGTGTTGTGTGTGTGTGGTGTTGTGTGTGTGTGTGTGTGTGTGTGTGTGTGTGTGTGGGTGTGTATATGGTGTATACTATGATGTATTACCTGTACACACACACACACACACACACACACACACATAGAGATATATATATATATATATAATTGTATATATATTTATACACACACATATAAAAATACGCATAAATATGTGTTGTTTGTTATACATATATATATATATATATATATATATATTATATATATATATATATAGATATATATATATATACTAATATATATATATTATATAGGTAACATATATAAGAGTATATATATATGTAGTTGTATATATATAAATATATATAGTCTAGAGAGTTTTTTCATTTGTACATTATTGTTTAACTAGTGATTCTTCTATCTTTACTGAGGTAACAAGATTGGGAAACAGTGGTGTTCTCCAACCTTTGCATCAGTGGGTGAAAG
>NW_023650280.1:10000-17500 GCF_015228065.2 Penaeus monodon | reverse complement strand
TTCTCTCTTCTCCTTTCTCTTTCTCTTCCTCTTCTCTATTCTCTTCTCTTTCTCTCTCTCTCTCTCTCTCTCTCCTCTCTCTCTCCTTTGTTTTACTTATCTGTCTTCATTTCCTCTGGTTATTTGTATTACTAGTCTTTAATAAACATCTTTTTTTTTTTTTAGTCTTGGAGGCTGGGTTGCAACCCGAGCCTCAGGAATGAAGAAAAAACATTATACGGCAAACATTCGAAGACCTGGTGTTCAGGTGAAGGCTGTGACACCCAAAGGAACAGTAGAACGTACACAGCAGGGCCCAAGAGTCCTTCGCAGGGCCTGATGTTAACATTTTATCATGGGCTCAGAGGGGGTGTAGTAAGGTCTTTGACATGAAGTATTATTTATTTATTATTGAAAATTTTCCGCCACGCCAACATTACTGTCACTAGCAGCAAAGCAGAATATAGTGATATGTCACTTTAGAGAAATCACTTAGACAAAAGCATACTAATTTTGGATATAAAATCTTTTGCTTGATTGTGTTATATGGTTAAAACATCTGATTCTATTCTGAAGTTCTCCTTTTTGACTCAAATTCTGGTCAGGAACACAATAAATCATCATTGAACTGTATGTTTCAGGAACCCTTGGAGTAATCACAGAAGTTACACTGAAGGTGCGTCCTCTGCCAGTGGTGAGCGTTATGGGTCTATTGTATTCCCAGATTTTACAAGAGGTGGAACTGAATGCCGGTGAAGTTGCTCTCATCGGTGCCAGCTGCTTCCATATCGGTTAAGGATAAGAACAGTTCAAAGTTGTGTGCGTTTGATTTTCCTTTTTGGCTGAATGTTAATTTAAAAACATTTATATAGTTGTTTACTTAGGAGTCTGTATTTGGCTATACATTGTGAACAATGAAATTTTTTTGCATAATAATATTTGTGTATAACCTTAGTAGTTCATAAGAAGTGTTGTGTATTGAAAATAAACAAATAATTAGCTGCAGTACTCTTCTAAAATTATGAGGTATATATTTTTATCTTTTTTTTTTGCCTCTATTATTCCTTTTTTTCAGTAGCACTTAAACCTCCTACTGATCATTGGCCTTGTTAGTGAAGGAATAAAGATAAGATGTATAAACTCGTATTAGAGGCTTTGATGTACATACATGTGTTTGTAGCCCACCCTTCTTTTTGAAGGTTGGTAATGGAAGTGTTTTTTGGCTCTCTTTTTGTTGTTATCAAGTTCATCGCTATCATTTAGAGGAACGTCTACAGACACCCAAAATTGAGAGTTTGGGCTCAATTGATTTATATATTTTTTTTTAGTCATTTCTGATAACTTATGCCTTGCCCGTGAATAATATAACTTTAACTAGCTAAACCCTCATTTACAAACTTATTGGTTTCATGCTGTAACACAGGAAATATGGATGAACAGGGCTCATATAAGAACTATACAATTTGATATGTGAATATAAATTAAATACTAATGTTTCATATGTCAAATAGTCGTATAGCATTTTGGTTTCATTCAGTGGAAAATGTACTCTGTTAATATGATTGAAAATGGAATGAGTATAAAATATCTTAGTAATGGAATATATAACTGAACAAAAGCTCTACAGGGAAATCAAGCATAGAGACCATAGCTTGCCTGTTAATAATAGAGCAGCAGGAAAATATTACAAAAAGCCTTTTCCAAAATGAACCTCATGGCTATAAGTAGTACAAAGAGATGGCTAAGGTCAATTTGAGTCCAGGAGGTGTAAATTAGAAAACTGGTGGAAACAGTTTTTTTTTTTTTTTATAAATTTCTTAGCATTTTATAATCCAAATCCATATAGAATAAGATATAAATCCCACATTTGTGTATTTTTCTAGATTCTTGAACTTAGGTTTCTGGCATGATACTCAAAAATAAAATAGTATAAATTATCTGATCTCTCAACACCAGATTGAATTTTTTATCAATTGGGTTTTAACCACTTCAGTGCCAGATATTTGATCAAATTTAAAAATTGGTGAAAAAAATAAATTACTCTTTTTTTATGAGTTTTACAGCTCCCCACATGGTAGAAATTTTCAGCTGGTATATTTATCAGATGAGCTTAGAAGGATAAATAGCCCAAAGCTCATATCAAAATAAATTTAAATTTTTTTTTATCAAAAGAGGGATTGCTTTATAAATGCAACACGTTGCATATAATAATCAGGCATTGTTCAAGGGGACCATTTATTATCTCTCTCCTAAGATTTAGCAAATATTTTAAAGAAACAACTTTTTACTGAATGCAGGACTTCAGTTGATTCTATTTTGCTCCCTTAAAACAGCTCAGAGTATGACGGGTGGCAGGCACAAAGAGAAGAGATTTACGTACATTGCCTTAACAATGGGGGCATCCAAGCTGGGGAAGATAATGGCAGAGAGGCTAACATGCCTAACTTTGTTATTGCATATCTAAGGTTAGTTTTGTTTGTTACTTGGCTTGGTGTCTTTCATTGTTGTACTTACTGTGCTGATTTCGTTTTTTTTTTTTTTTTTTTTGTTTATGTTTACTGTTTGGTTATTTCTGCTAAGAAGACAAAAATGCATTAGAGAATCTATTGATAATTATTTTTTCAGGAAGTTATGTATTTTTAAACTTTTCAGGGAGTCATTGCATTGATTATGGCATAGTAGCAGAATCCTTTGAAACTTCTGTGCCCTGGGATCGTGTCAAGCCCTTTGCCATAATGTTAAGCACGGATATTCAGAATGCAAGGTTGGTTAACTATGAACATTCTTGCATCCTGATTAAATGCGGATATTTTTATTTCTATTCATAAAAATATTATAACGTTCAAAAAAAGAAGATAGACTTAAAAAATCTAAGACTTCCTTAAAAATGGCTCTAAATTCTTCTTTTCCGTATCTGCTCTCCCTTCTTTTCTCCTGTCTCTTCTGTCTTCACTTTCTAATCTTCCTCTTCCACACTGTTACCCTCCCCTCCTCCTCCTCATTCTACCCCCTTAACCATTCCCCATGGGTGTGGCATGTACGCACATGCCATGGCATGGGGGACTATCTGCCGGAGGCATTGTATGTACATGCCATGGTGTATGTATTGATATGCCAAGAGTTATTTTTGTTACAATCATGGAAAATATTTTTTCTGTTCACTGAAAGTGTGATTAATTGGTTTTAAACACTTTCTCATTTTTACTATACAAAAAAAGAAAAAAAAAATGCAAAACAAACCAACGATTTCAACTCCATGATCGCCGCACACTGCTATTTTATTCAGACTATAGACTCGAATAAATGACCAACTATGGAGTCTATAAACAACAAAAATCCTTTCAGTCTCAAGGTTTTGCCCAAGTAGAGACTTTAGAAAATAAATGAAATACAGAAATCTTCTTAGGTATTACGAGGAAACGGCATGGGATGCTTGTTATTCGGCCATGCACCGTGGTCGCGCATGCTAGGTCGACGATATAAGCCCCTGGCAGCGAGGCCCGTGCCACTATGAATATAACCCATCGGGAAAGGGTTCAGTCCCATGCTATCTCAACCATTATAGGTAGGTAAACTGAACTTTTCACTGTTCTTTAATGTTCAGGAGAGAGGAATCAAGCACTCTTTGTGACATGTCGTGTCACGCAAACCTTGATGCGGGCGCTTGTGTCTACTTCTATTTTGCTTTCAACTACCGTGGATTGTCAGATCCTGTGCCGTCTATGAGGAAATTGAGCGTTACAGTTTTTTACCTTTAATGTATTGAATTTATAAAAAATAAAAAAAACACTATTAGTTTATTAAGATGAAACGCTAAATAAAAATTAAAGTGACATAGATTATCGCGGTTTATCAAATAAAGTACTCGATACCAAGAAGGTGTGTCCTGTTTCTCAGTTGCCACACGATACTGAGTGCTCTTAGTTTCATATGAACATGCCGAAGCTTTGTGTTTGTTTAGAAAAGTAGAAAGGAGTAAAAATCCACGTAATTTGTTTACATTAATGCTTACAATGAGTGGATTGGACATGAGATTACTGTAAAATCAAAAATTTGTATAAAATCATTAAGCAAATGCTAAAAATATATGTATGTTAAATACATCTCACGTACACAAATCGTCTGAATATTTATATGTGCAGAGATTAAACCATCAATTTTTCCTATTAGACATGGATTGTTTCCTTTTTAGGAAGGACATGATCTTATTTACGACTGAGATCACAGTCTTTGGAGAGTGATAGCAATAGATATAATATACAATAAACATTATATAAAATTTAGATGTATGTCTTTTAGATATAAATATTTAGTAATATCTTTAGATATAAATATGTATTATATATATATATTATATATATATATATATATATATATATATATATCTATATATAACTTTAGATAAAAATTTATTTTAGATATATATAGATATTTAGATAAAAATATTTATATATATATATATATATATATATATATATTATTTAGAGTATAAATATTTAGATAATATCATATATATTTAGATATAAATAGTTAGATATATATATTTAGATATAATATTTAAGATTATATTGTATATAGATATTTATAAATATATATATATATATATTTATTTAGTGTATATATATAATCTATATTTATACATATATACATGTTATATATATTATATATATATAAGTTAGTATATATATTTATATATATATATATTTTTGTATCTTTATATTTATATATATATTTTAGACATATATATATATATATATTAATATATATATATAATATATATATATATATAGTTTATTATATGTATAAATATATATATATATATATATATATACTTATATATATCTACATATATAATATATACTATATATAGATTTTATACATATTGGATATATTTATATATATATGTATATATATATATCTATATATATATATAAGATATAGATATAAATATATATGATACATGTAATATACATATATACATATATGATGTTATAATATATATATAGATAATATATTATATATATGATATATATTAAATATATATATCTATATATAATATATATATATATATATATATATATATATATATATATATATTATAGATATAGATATAGATATAGAAAATATATATGTATGATGGATAAATATATATATATTATATACATTATATAGATAAATATATATATAGATATATAAAAATATATATAATTAAAATATATATTTTTTTTTTTATATATTATTATATATATATATATATATATATATATATATATATAATATTTATATTATATATATATATATATATATATATATATATATTATATATAATATATATTATAGATATTATGTATATATTACTTTATAATCATATTTATATTTATTCTATATTTATATATAATTTATATTGTTATATGCTAATGCTAGTAACCAACGAAGGGAAGTACAATGAAAACACACGGAAATATGCGAAGGCCTGACAAAGCAATAAAAGCAACTGCTACTCGCCATCTGTTCGACATGAAGTCAAATATTGTTATATATATGTATTTATATGTATATATATATATATATAATATATATATATATATATTATATATAGATATATATATATATCATATATATATATATATATATATATTAACTTGGGAAGAGTTCGAAAACGTTACAATTAGTTTCTTTTTCTACTGTTAGTTTCATATATTTATAGATTATATATATATATATATATCTATATATATATATATATATATATATATATATATATATATATATATATTACCAGATGAATGTGTACAAGTTTACATATACATATTTATAGGAGAGTGAAGTGTGTGTGTGTCGGTGTGTGTGTAGTGTGTGTGTGTGTGTGTGTTGTGTGTGTGTGTGTGTGTGTATGGTGTGTGTTGGTGTGTGTGTGTGCATGCAATATGTGTACCATTGCATCCTTGTAACAAGAAATTGTTTTTGTCAAATACTAACTGTTGGCTAACAAAATTGATCCTGTGAGCAAAACGCATTGCAATGAATTTTCGCGCCCTTACAAACAAGAAACAAAGGAAACATCAAACAAGTATTGAATATTTCTGTTACCTTTATATGCCACCCTTTATTACTTATTTCAAAATATATGACATTAGCGTGGAAATTTTCCACTTGTTCTCACTGGCAATATCCTTTAGCCTGAGGCTCCCCCCCCCCCTCTCCAGCTCCCCATAACATAAACTACACAATATATAGTATGTTATCTGTAACCAATACTGGTGTATTTAGGTATCAATGTTTTTTTACATCTATACCTAGACACTATAAACAAGCATTCATGGATAATAAAGTGAAATCCCACCAATTGGTAAAACTAACGTTCTAAAGAAGTTTGCTCCAATCCATTAGCCAAAGATTAGTATGAGAATATAAGGCAAAAACACAGAGGTGCCACTCCATGCTGACTACTGAAAATGGGCTGCTACAGTATAAATGTAGGCAACGAGACAGCAGTTGGATAAACCAATTCAGATAAAACTGGTTACATCTTTATGACTTCTCTAGTCCAAGCACTTTGTCAGTTTACCTCCATCTCCAAGCTGTGAATTTAAAGGGAAGAAGTTTGTTCACTCATCATCAGAAATAAGAATTAATTTAATGGATACGAAGTTCTAATATACACTATATTGAGTAATGTACATTTAAAAATTTCTTTTACAGGCAAATGCCCGTAAGAAATCCTGGCCTGTGGGAGCAGCATCTCGCACCACACGGTGTTGGGAAAGTCCGACGACAGTGGAGAAACCAGACTTATATCTGCAGCCTAGTCTAGGAGCTCTGAAGGCTGTCAAGGAGGTATATTTGATCCTGATAACATATTTGCAATGGAACTTGCTTTAATGTTCCAAAAGAATTTTGCAGTTCCTATTTTCCATTTCACCCTGTGAAGGAGGCACAAATTTGCATTATCTTGTTTTTGTTGCAAATATTAATGGATTTATTAAATTTGATGTTATATTTTATTTGGATTTTATTGATCAGATTATTAAGGAATGTGGCCTTAAACAAGCACACTTTTATGGAGAAAAATATATGATCATTCTTGTTAGTATTTTGTATAAATGGTAATGGAAATTATTTAAACATACAAAGAAGGTAATCAACAATTTAATATTAGAATTCTTTTAAGTTTTGAATTTATTGTATTAATATAGGTATCAGAGGACTGTTGTCTGGAGTTGATTGTATAGTGGTAGTTAGGCAACCGCAGCGTTATGGAATTAGACTTTGAATATGAAAGTAAGCAGTATGAGTGGTGTTTAGAGGTAGAAAGGATATTGTACAGATGCTGAATGGGTGCATTTGTGAATGGAATGTGAAGCATTTTATTGAATTTTAGCAGATAGTTAGGATAATTTTATCCATGTTATGTGAAGCTTGGTTGTAAGTTAGTGTTGTGAAAGTGGTTTGGAAATTGAAAAAGCATTTGAAGTAGTGTGTTTAAACAAAACAAATTCTGAATGGTGCATAGTAAAACTT
>NW_023650280.1:0-5000 GCF_015228065.2 Penaeus monodon | reverse complement strand
TTCATCTTTCCAACACCAAAAACGTCCAAGCATGGAGCACCAAGAGTCACTTAAGTGACCACTCCTGTTATTGAAGTCACCTGGCAGAATAATCTGCTCCTGCTTGGGATATGCTGATGCGACTGGACAGGTGCTCGTATTAGACCTATTCTTGTCTCAGGAGCGGAGAAAGGGGGAGCACACACGCTACAAGGGTGACGGGGACATCTGAAGTATTAAGGCGGAGAGGAAGGAAAGCTCAGAACCAGCGCTGCCAGGTTCCGACATTTTCAGCAATGTGTTTTTTAATGCTAAACCTACACCATGCACTCTCGTTCATCAGACGCTTTCCCATACCAAAAGAAAAACAGTCTGTTCGCAGTTCGTCAATTGAGACGGCAATTTTTCTTTGCGGTCGCTGATATCTTGAGTAGTCTGAAATATTCAGTCAGCACTGTATGGGCATTCACAGGTACCGTATTTAAGAGTTTTTTTTGTGTTTTTTTGCCTTGGTGCATGTGTTTCCAGCCTGCATTCGGATTTGATCCCTGACCTGTTCACACTACGAGAAAGCAAACTGTGGCGTTAAGAACTTTATTGGCTGGGAGCTGTCCAGCTTGAGACGGACGGTATCGGTCTAATGAGGACCCTGGATTTTCTCCCACTGTCAAGGTGGCCCCTGGTTGCTATGCTCTTACGCAGTTGAGCACTGTTGGCTATATTGGTAAACTGCCACTCTCGGATTTGCAAACGTTGATGCAGTGTCGATAGAGTGTCTCTCCAGTGGTGTGAGGATGAGACGGCTCACCTCACAGAAAAAATGGAGTCAATTCTGGGCGTGAGGGAGCAAACTGTACATGCGCAGGGTCCCTCCACGCAGCTGATGGATTCAAAGAAACGGCGAAAACCGATAAACTCAGGTGCTTGCGAGTGGACCGCAAGCCCTTTTATCTCACAGATGCCACAAGGTGTGGAATTGTTTTGTATAGGATGAATTCCCATAGTATTGACCATACACGAACTGAACTTACTAGCAGTAGTCGGCCACCAACTTACCAATATTATACAAATCCGTATGGTGATCATGTGTATGAATATACACCACACGCACACACGCACGATTGGTTTGTTTATGAATGCACACACACATCTGTATATATATATATATATATATAATATTAGATATATATATATCATATATATATTATCTATATATATATACATATATATACACACATCACACATAATTACACATTATCAATCTATATATTTTAATATATATGTATTATATACATATATTATATATATATATATATAGATATATATATATATATATATATATATATATATATATATATATATATCTATCTATGTGTGTGGGTGTGTGTGTGTGGGTGGTAAATGTAATTTAAAATTTCTTTTTACAGGCAAATGCCCGTAAGAAATCCGCCTGTGGAGCGCATCTGCACCACACGGTTTTGGAAAGTCCGACGACGTGGAGAACCAGACTTTTTCTGGCCTAGTCAGGAGCTCTGAAGGCTGTAAAGGGAGTTTTTGATCCGAAACATTTTGCAATGAAACTGCTTAATGTTCCAAAAATTTTGAGTTCTATTTTCCATTTACCCTTGGAGCACAATTGCTTTATCTTTTTTTGTTGCAAATATTAATTGATTTTTAATTTGATGTTATTTTTATTTGGATTTTTTTGATCAGATTATTAAGATTTTGGCCTTAACAGCACACTTTTATGGAAAATAAGAATTTGTTAGTATTTGGTATAAATGGTAATTTGGAAATATTTACATAAAAAGAAGGTAATTCAACACTTAATATAGAATTCTTTTAAGTTTTGAATATTGTATTAATATTAGGTATTCAGAGGACTGTTGTCTGGAGTTGTTTGTATAGTGGTAGTTAGGCAAACGCAGAGTATATGGAATTAGACTTTGAATGAAAGTAAGAAGATGAGTGGTTTTTAGAGGTAAAAAGGGATATTGTACAGATGCTGTCATGGGTGCATTTGTGAATGAATGTGAGCTTTTTTATTGAATTTTATGCAGATATGTTAGGATAATTTTATCCATGTTATTTTGAAGTTTGGGTTTGTATAGTTAGTGTTGTGAAAGTGGTTTGGAAATGTGAAAAAAATCATTTGAGAGTAGTGTGTTTAAAACAAAACAAATTCTGAATGGTGCATAGTAAAACTTAATGTTTAATTTTGTAATAATACGAATTACAGATTTCAGATAATATGAATATGAAATATTACAGCAGATTTTTGTCAAATTTTACAAAATTGATAACAGCTAGACTTGATATTTCTGGTCAAAAGTGAAGTGTATTAAGATTACATGAATTTGATTCAAAGTTGATGAAAAAGAAAAAGGCAACAAACTTTTAAACCTTCCAAAGATCCCATAACAGACTTACTATACCTCATAAAAACTAATTGCATTTTTACTTGCCAGACAACTCTACATTTAGCAGGTCATGATGGCAAATATATACTTACTGACGCATATATATACTTCTGTAATTCTGGACAGAAAAATGTGTGTAACATTTTTTTTTACAAAGTGTTTTATCTTGTTCAGTAGGTTTAAATTTATTTTCAGAATGTTTTCAAAGTTGTGATTAAACCTAGTCACAAATTCTGCCAACCTGTAATTACCTTTCATCATCTTAAAATATGCCCCCATTTTGGGATTTTTCCCCAACCTTCTTTTTGTTTTCTTTTGTTGGATATTTTTGTGCATATATGTACTCAGATTGCAATAAAATATAAAACTTTGGAAATGATGTGTATCTTGAGTGTGGCCTTCATTGGAAATGCCTATCCCACAGTCACAAAGAGGGAAGAAATTTTTTTTCCTTGGTGGAAAAAACTGGTAACGCTTTTGCATTTGGTTGGGAGGGGGGCGTTCAGGGCATTTGGGTGGGAGGCTGCTTCAGGGATTTGGGGGGGGTGGGAGGCTGCTTCAGGGCATTTGGGGGAGGCTGCTTCAGGGCATTTGGTGGGGGAGGCTGAAAATAAAAAATTTGAACTGGTTAGACGAAATATTTTTTATTTTAATGGGAAATATAGAACAAAAAATTTTTTTTCAACAAACCCTGGAGAACAAAAAACATGCAAAAGTTGTTTGTAGAGGGTAAATTTTCTATTATTATTACATATGTACATACATACACTGGTGTGTTGTGTGTGGTGTGTGTGTGTGTGTGTGTGTGTTGGGGTGTGTGTGTACGTGTGTGCAGATGTGTGTGTTGGTTTTGTGTGTGTGTGTGTGTTTTGTGTGTGTGTGTGTGTGTGGTGTGGTGTGTGTGTGTGTGTGTGTGTGTGTGTGTGTGTTTGTGTGTGTGTGTGCAGATGTTTGTGTGTGTGCAGATGTGTGTGTGTGTGTGTGTGTGTGTGTGTGTTTTGTGTGTGGGGTGTGTGTGTGTTTTGTGTGTGTGTGTGTGCAATGTTTGTGTTTTGGTGTGCAGATGTTTGTGTGTGTGGGAGATGTGGTTGTGTGTGTGTGTGTGTGTGTGTGTGTGTGTGTGTGTGTGTGTGTGTGTGTGTGTGTGTGTGTGTGTGTGTGTGTGTGTGTGGTGTGTGTGGTGTGTTGTTGTGTGGTGTGTGTGTGTGGTGTGTGTGTGGGGTGTGTGTTTTGTGTGGGTGTGTGTGGTTATAAAATTATTATGTTATATATATATATTTATTATATATATATATATATATATATATATATAAAATATATACATATATTTAACACACAAAACACCCCACACACACACACCACACACACACACATATATATTTTATATATATATATATATATATAAAATATATAATATATAGTATATATATATATATATATATAGGGGGGGGGTGCGTGGCGTGTGTATGAGGAAATAATGTGGATATATCAAAAACATTTTTTTTTTTTTCGCGGAACTTTTTTATGAAGATGCAGAACAGATTTTTTCATTTAATCTAAGAGTTTTAATTTTTTAAATGTTTCGGATATTCTTATATTCTGAAAATTTACTCACAAGGGGTGGTCACACAACTGCTTATTATTTTTTTTTCCCCCAAAATGTTAACAATATTTACACTTCCCTCATCTTCCGACTTCGCAAGAAGTAGAAGCGAACAATATATATCGGCGGAAATCGGCGAAACGGGCATGGCAAGAGGGTCTGTAGTCTGCTAAGAAAATAATACTCAGTTATACAAATAAAAATTATTATATATATTCAATCAATATGATTTTTTTAAATAATATTTGCACTGCAATCCCTATATTCTAAGTTCCTCAAAGGAGCTTGCCTATATTTATCACCAAACAAAGTTCTGATGGCAGATTGTGATACACACTTTGACTGTTTCATCTCTGCAACCACGAGCGAACTCGCAAAACATCGTTTTAGTAATCTTTGATCCTCCATTTCTAAAGCAAATCACAGCCTCCGAGGAGGAGCGCGCACGTAACTGCTGAAATTGAGCGCATAGGTATACATCGAATTATATCTCAATGTATGAAGATACCCAAAACTCCTCGACGAAGTATCATTTTAATTTTCCGGGACTTTCCAATCAGGAAGTCTATCAAAAGTGCAGTTCTTTTCTTTAGGATGTGCAAAGGCACGGCAGGTCACCGGTGGCGCTAGAACTTCCCCAATACAAATGAAACCACGAGTGATATTTATTCCCAATGATGTTCTTATTTAGTGCATGTTCCCGATTAATACATATTCGACTTTTACATTAAAAAGGGGGTGACAGATAAACGTTTTAGCCTCCAGTAATTGGTAGCTAATAAGATGTTTTTAATGCTTTATTTTCATTTATAATCTTTCCCTTTAAGTCTACACATTTCTTCCGCTGGTACATGGGATCCCGCTGGAGTCATCAACATGCGGCAACTGTTTTTTCAAGCAGTTTTATTTACCTCACCACAGCTGGAAATCCCCCAGATTTCACTCATCGTTTCACTGGTCTCTTTCGCCATTACCAAATTTCCTATGAAAGATTAACC
>NW_023650278.1:0-5000 GCF_015228065.2 Penaeus monodon | reverse complement strand
TGTGTGTTGTGTGTGGGGGTTTTACGTTGTGTGCTTCTAAAATTTTTCTTGTTTTTACCTTCAAACGTAGATTTCGATCACCTGACAACCTTTAAATCACCTACCTTCCCATTCTCGGGAAATTCCTCTGGGAATAAAACTTTTTACGAAGTCCCCCCTATGACTTTAACTGAACTCGATCGCTTTCATTGCCCCTCTCCGTTCGATTCTTTTCCTCAAAATACGGGAATTTATGCTTCTTTATTTTAAGGTATTAGTAAATTGTAACATATAACTCTACTGTGGTATCTCTCCTGTTGAAAATAATTGTAAGCTGGCAACATTACAGACCCCTGTTTTTATCAAGCTTACATGTTATTTCACACATCTTTTTTCACCCTGCTTAGGTGAAACAAAGGAGTCCGTGCCTGCCACACCGAAAATTATGCACATTACGTCTTACGGTGAAGCCCCTGAGCGTGCGCGGAAACGCGCCCAAAGACGCGCCTGGTAAAATTTTAACTTCAGGCCCTCCTGCCTATGTGTTTGGAGTATGTATACTTGCCTATTTAACCTAAAGATAGGAATTCTTGTCTAAAAATTTTTTCCCTCTTCAATATACGGAACTCAAATGAACTCGCTAATCCTGACAAATTAAGTAAAAACCCCTTTAAGGACACGTTACCCTTCTTGTGACAAATATTTTTTTATTATCTCTCATTTTTCTTGAACTTAGTAAAAGGGGTTGACAAACTTATTGTCCTCCTACTTAGGGGCCCCTTTTTCTGGGATAGTACACTTTTTATTTCACCCTCTATATGATGTAACCCTCCTCGCTACTTTGTTGCACCCAAGTGCGAAACTTCCCCACGCCCGCAAACCTGGCACGGCGGCCTAGCGACCCTCAGGTCCAGGGACCATCTGTGACCGCTTTTTCTCAATAGACATTTTTTTATGTATTTTTCCCTACTGTGCCTTTAAACTATAACTCCCTCTGTTCACCATTGTATTTAGGATCATAGCCTTTTTTGTGACCTACTCTTCCCTCAATAAGCCAGCGGCTCATTTCCCTTGTTACACCGGATAAATCTGACACTCCAACTTGTGGTGCCCCACCATCTGTTCCTGGCGAACAAAAGGGTGCACCTTTTCCCGTCACAGTTCTTCTAATCACCCTTTGAAAAAGGGAAACAGCCACTTTGCCCTTCCATCCTCAGCCTGTTTTTACCAAAAAACCTTCCAGGTGCCTCCCCCCCCCCCCCAAGCAGCCCAGCGACTCGCCCCCCTTTTCACGGCCGGGGGTCTGACATTCCCCCCGGGGAAACAAACCTGCCAAGGAAGAAACCGCCGCAAAAAGTATATCACATAACATATATATGTATGTATATATACACACACACACACACACACACACACACACACACACCACACCACACACCACAAATTAATTATATATATATATTATATATATATATATATATTATTATATTATTACAAAAAATATTTATGTAATATATTATATATTATTATATTTTTATTATATATATTATTTATATTAAAAATATGTATATTATATTATATATATATTATTATTATATATATATATATATATATAAACTACATACATACACCTTTATCATACATTATATTTATTATTATATATTAATTATATATAATTTTTATATAATATATAACCCTTTATATACACCACCACTTGTAACATATTAAAACTCTATACATAACCACACACACAACACACACAACACAACACACATCTATATATAATATTAAATATATATATATATATAAATTTTTTATATTAATATATTTATATTAATATATTATATGTAGCATGTGTGTGTGTTGTGTGTGTGTGTGAAATATATGAGGTGTATATAAATATATAATATATAATATAAATTTTTATATATATTTTTTAAAATCATACTCATATATATATATATATATAATATATATTATATATTATTAAAATATATATTATTTAAAATATTGTGTTTTTGTGGTGTGTGTGTGGGGGTGTTGTGTGTTTGTGTGTGTTTGTGTGTGTTATATATTTATATTTATATATATTATATATATTATATAATATATATATATTATATTTAGTTTAACCCGCATACACCACCTACTATCTATCAAAGATCAAACTATCTTATGTAATTGCAAATTTGGTTTTTTTTGAAAAAGATTAGGAAATCTTTAAATTTGGCCGATTTTTATCTATTAGTGGATTTAATTTTCATTCCCCGTAAAAAGAGAACAAACTTATTTACTCTGAATGAACTAAATATTCAGTGGAAGTATGTTTGACCTTATTCGCACTGAAAGTAGGATTTAATATTTTCTTTCAGAATGTTTAGTCACTCAGAGTGAAAATGGCTGATAGGACTCTAAACCGCTTGTTGTCGCCTGTGCACTGCGACAGAAAAGGATGTCGTCAGACTATTTTTATAGAGTAAGAAATGTATAATTTAACTTATTTTGATACGTTATAATGCAGTCTTTCTTAGATGAATATGTACTTATTTTTTATGTGATCATTTTTATTACATGCATAAAACAATCGTATTATATATTAATGGAGTAAAGATTTAGTGTCGTAAATACTTTTTAATGATTCGCCAGATTGTAAAGGTTGAGAATTATTTATCTAAAAAAAGATATGTACTAATTTTTACTGCTGACATGCACAGAAGAAACTATAAATAGTTCTAGAAAAGTGTTCGTGGTTAACATGTTAGTAGGATGTTTTTCTTAGTAACAAGGCCCTTATTTTCTTTCGTTTGTCTTTTATAGTTTATTAGCAAACATTGATTTCTTACCTCAGGACTGGAGTGGCTTTTGAGACAGTGATTAATATATGCAGCAACTAGTTAAAGAACGAATTTAAAATGGCAGTTGCATATATAAATAAGATACCGTAAATATCCTTCTGAACCATTTAATTGACTGTGTGCGTATACCAGAATTCTACCGATATAATCAATACATAATGAGGAATACAATATAGTAAGCCTAACAAAGCTTGAACAAAATAGACAGTACGGGAAATTATTGAATGGCTTTATTCGGAGAGTACCTATAGTGACTGGCAATTAACATGTTAAAAAATCCTTCCGTGCAACTAGGCATATCACCATTTGGTTGATAAAAATATGATTTTTTCCACGGGATATAATATCATCGATTACACACATTATTCTAATCACAGCACCCCGAGTTTTCTACATTACCTACTACAGACAATGGCGCAATTCGCAATGATTTACAGACTATTTGTTTGTACAAATAGTTACACAACAGGGTGTCCTGCGTAGTCAGAGATGTAACATTCGTGTTCATTTCCAGCCTTTGTTTCCTGTCCCGGTTTGTCATTTCCACTGTAAATTCCAATGTAGATTTCGCTTCAAATTTTCTCTCATAGTCCAAGAATAAAATGATCTACTATTCGCAGGTTTTATTAAGAGTACACACAACACACACACACACACACAACACACCCACACACACACCCACACCACACACACACCACCCACTTGTGTGTATAACCTATGTGTGTGTGTGTATATATATATCTATATATCTATATATATAATATATATATATATATTATCTATATATGTATATATATTATATATATATATGCCTATATATATATCTATTATATATATATATGTATATATGATATGATATATATATATCTATATATGGTATATGTATATATTATAATATATATTCTCTATGGTATATATATCATATATTATATAATATATATATATATATCTTATATATCTCATATATACATACTACATATAATATATATATATATATATCTAATATATATTATGTACACTACACCACACCACACACTTATATATATATATATATATATATATATATATATATATCTATATATATAATATATATATAATATATATATATATATATATATCATATATACACACACACACACATAGTTATACACTTGTGTGTATAACTATAACCTATATCTATATATATAGATATATAGATATTATATAGTATATAATCTTATATTATTATATATATATTTGTATATATATTATATATATATATCTATAATATATATAATATATATAATTATATATATATTATATACATATATTGTATATACATGTATAGTTATGTATATTCTATATTATCTATATATATCTATATAATATATAATATATCTATATATATCTATATCATATATATATATGCACACCAAGCACCGACACAACACCCACACCCCACACACACACACACCCACACACCCACACTCACACACACACACACTCACCCACACACAACCACACACACACAACACCCACCACACATTATATATATAGATATATAATATATATATATAATATAGATATATGTATATATATCATATATATATATCTATCTATCGATACCATATATGTAATATATATATATATAGAATAGTATATATATATATCAATCATACATATATCTACATATCTAGTCTCTATCATAGCTATATATTATATATTCATCTATAGATATCATATATATATCTATATCCCTCTCTATATATCATATATATCTAATATACTCTATATAGACTATATCTTCTATTACTATATATATATATATTGTATATATGTTACAGCACAACACACACTCCCGGACAACCACGCTTTATATCTATCTATGAATATCTATATCTGTATATATATATATATATATATCTATATATTATATATAATATAATTTTCATTACACATGCATATACTATATATATATATATATATATAATCTATATATATATATAGATATATAGTATATATATATATATATATATATATATACATACACCACATATTTAGATATATATATTATATATATAATTATATATATCTATATATATATATATAGATATATTATATATATATATATATATATATATATACACACACACATAGTTATACCTTGTGTGTATAACTATAACTATT
>NW_023650277.1:0-6055 GCF_015228065.2 Penaeus monodon | reverse complement strand
GTTTTATAGTATAAATGTAAACATAATGATATAATTTAGATGAATAAGATAATATTGAATAATGATATAGATAATTCAATAATGATGATATAGGATAATAATGAGGATTAACGGAATTGGTATATATAAATGATATAATGAATTTTCATAATATTAAAATAGAAAAAAATAAAAAGTCGAAAAGAAATCTAGCGAAATAAAGCTTTTGAGATATACTGAAAATGAGTTTTTCGATTTCTGATGATATTTGGCAATTATTAGGGTAATAATGATAATAATTACCAGAATTGTATTAATTATGACAATAATGGTGATAAAAGTGAGAATAAAGAGAATTTGCATAACATGATAAGAATTAAATATTATACATATTAATCATTATTATATTTTATTTATATTATTTATTATTGTATTATTAATTTTTATTATTTATTATTATTATTATTATTTAAAATTATTATATATTATATTATTAATTTTGATATCATTAGTATTATTGCAATAAATTATTATACTGAAATTTAATACAATAATATTAATATAATTATAATTAATATACATTATTTTATAATTGTTATTATATTATTATATTTTTATTATCATATTAATTTTTACTGTAGTATAATTGAAAATAATTATAATAACAGTAATAATTACAGTATAACGATTTAATAAATAATGATTTAAATAATTATTATAAAACGTTATTATTGTTATTATTATTGTTATACTATTATTATTGTATTGTTATTAGTATAGTTGAAATTATATATATAACTGAATAATTGCAATAATAATGATATAATTGCATAATGATGATAATAATTGCAATAATGATGATAATGATGTTGATAATGATGAAAATGATGATAATGATATGATGAACGATAATAATAAATAATATGATATAATATGATAATAACAGGAATTGTGTCCATATATATAAAAAAAGGATAAGAAAAAAATCCCAAAAGTCGAAAAAAAGCGGCAAAATCTAGCGAAAATATAGCCTTTTGAGAGTAACTCCAAAATGACGTTTTTTTTCATTTCTTTGATGATTCTGGCAATTATTAGGTAATAATGATAATAATTACCAAAATTTATTAATCATGACAATAATGATGATAAAAGTGAGAATAAAGAGAATTTGGATAACATTTATGATATTATATTATTATATTATTATTATTATTATTATTATATTATTATATTATCTTTAATTATTAGTATTATTGCAAAAAATTATTATTAAACTGTAATAATAACAAATAATATATAATAATAATGTATATTATAATAATACTATGTTATTAATAATTGTTATTATATATTATTGTTATTATTATCATTATTATTATTTTTACTGGTAGTATATTGAAAAATAATTATTATAACAGTAATAATTACAGTAATAACGAAAATAATTATAAATAATGATATAAATAATGATATATAAACGTTATTATTGTATTATTATTGTTATTACTATTATTATTGTTGTGTATTAGTATAGAGGTAAAAATAATATATATAACTGCAATAATTGCAATAATAATGATAATAATTGCAATAATGATTGATAATAATATGCAATAATATTGATAATATGATGATAATGATGATAATGATGATGAGAATTGATAATAATGATGATAATCATGATATAATGATATAATAACAGGAATTTTTGTCCATATATAATAAAAAAAAGGTAAAGAAAAAAATCCCAAAAGTCGAAAAAAGCGGCAAAATCTAGCGAAATATAGCCTTTTGAGAGTATACTCCAAAATGACTTTTTTTCCATTCATTTGGTGATTTGGCAATTATTAGGGTAATAATGATAATAATTACCAAAAATTCTATTAATCATGACAATAATGATGTTTAAAAGTGGAATAAAGAGAATTTGGAAACATTGAATATTAATTAATTTATTATAATTTTTATTATATTATTATTATTATTATTATTATTTTTATTTTATTATATTATTTTTTATTATTATTATTATAATTATTATTAATTTTTAGTATTATTGCCAAAAAAAATAATTAAGTAATAATAACAAAAATAAAATAAAGTATAATATAATAATCAAATTGTATATAATATTGTTTTTAATTATTATGAATTATTTCTTTATATTATTTTTGGTATAATGAAAAATAATAAATAACAGTAATAATACAGTAATAACGATATTAATTAAATAATGTTTATAATAATTATAAAAACGTTATTATGTAATATTTTATTACTATATTATTGTAGTTTTATTAGAATATGAAAAAAATTATATTAATTCAATAATTCCCAATAATAATGATAATTCAAAAATGATGATAAAATTTGGGCAAATAATATGATAATGATGATGTAATGTTTGATAATGATATAATGATGATGATAACATAATAAGGGAAATAATATGATAATAATGATGATAATAACAGGAATTTTTCATATATAATAAAAAAAGGTATAAGAAAAAAATTCCAAAAGTCGAAAAAGCGGCAAAATCTAGCAAAGCCTTTTGAGAATATTAATTCCAAAATATTTTTCCGATTCTTTTTGGATATTAATATTAAGGTTAATAATGATATAATTACATATCTTATCTATATATTGTAATTAAATAGTAGAATAAAAGAATTATCATTATAATTAATATATTATTATATTATATTATTATTATTATTATTATTATTATTATTATATATATTATTATTATTATATAATATTATTAATATAAAATTTATATAATATAAATAAATTATATATATTAAAAAATAATAAAATTAATAATTCAATAAATAAATAATAATTATAAGAAAATGTTATTAATATTGTTTTAAATTTAAATTATTATTTAATAATAATATATATTACTTATTGTATAATTTAAATATAATTATATAAAAGTAATAATTAGTAAATATATATAAATTAAAATAATGATATATAATATTATATAAAAATTATTATTTATTATTATGTTATTTATATATATTAGTTATTATATGTAAAAATTATATATTTAATATGAATAATTCAATAATAATGAAAATTTAAAATAAATAAAATAATGCAAAATGATATAATGTATGAATGTTAAATAAAATTATATTATTGAGATAAGATTAAAAAGGTAATATATAATAATAATGATAATAACAGAATTTTATAATAAATATAAAAAAAGAAATAAAATTTATATTTAAATATAAAATCTAGAATTATAATTAATTTAATAAAATCCAAAATACTTTTTTTCATATTTAGTATTTGAATTATTAGGTAATAATGAAAATTTAATTATTAGAATATAATTATTAATCATACAATAAATGATGTATTATAAATAGAAAAAAATTTGTAAAAATTAGAGAATTACAAATATAAATATTTTTATTATTATTATATTTTTATTATTTATTTATAATTATTATTAGTATAATTATAATTATATATAATTATATATTAATGTTATACTTATTATTAGTATTATTGCAAAATAATTATATAATTGTAATAATAAAATAATAATTAATAATTAATAATAATAATATAATAATTATGATAAATATTGTATTAAAAGTATTATTGTTATTATTATATATATTGTTATAGATTATAATTGAAAAAATAATTTTTTATCAGATAATTATATAAATAAAATATTAATTAAAATAATTATAAAAATTAAATATAAGTTATTATATTATTATTAAAATTATTATTTATTGATTATTATATAATTGAATAATTTAATATTGATAAAATAATTGCAATATTAATATATAATTAATTATATAATAATTAATAATATTGATATTATTATATAATATATTATATGATAATATAAATAACAAAATTTAGTAAATTATAATATTAATGATATAATAAATAGAATTGTCCATATTTAATATAAAGGTTAAAAAAAAAATCCAAAATGTAAAAAATAAATTAAAAAATATATCTTTGATAGTATAATCAAAAATACGTTTTAATTTATTTATTATTTATTTTAATTATTGTATAATTAATAATTAAAACAGAATTTATAATATACAATAATAAATTTATAAAATGTGAATAAAAGATTTGATAACATTTGATGATAATTAATAATTATATTTACATTAATAATATTATTATATTATATTATAAATTAGATAATTAATAATATTATATATAATTAATATTTTAAATTTAATAATATTATAATATATAATAGATTATAATAATATATTATTAATATGAAAAAAAAATTAATAATAATAAAATAATAATAATAAAAATAATAATAAGCTACGTAAATAGTTTAATATTATGATTTGATATTTTATATTTATATTATTTTAAGTTATAATATATTAAAATAATTATTATAACATAATAATTTAAATATAATAAATTATAATTTATAGATATAATAATATATTATTATAATAATTATATTGTTATTTTTATTGTTATTACTATTATTTTATTGTTATAGTTATTAAAATAATTATATTTATAATAAAATATAATTATAAATAATAATATAATAAAATTTAATAAATAAAAAATTTTCAATAATAATGATATGTATATAATATGAAATGATAATAAATGATATTATAATAACGATAATAAATAATGAAAATAATTATGATAATAAAATGATATAATAAAGAATTATGAATTATATAAAAAAAATGTATTAAAAAAAATCCAAAGAATAAAGCTGAAAAATTACAAATATAATTTGAAAGATATGAAAATCATTTTCCATAATTGTATTTGGGAATTATTAGGGTAATAATAATGAATTGAATTCTAATAATATGATAATGATGATAAAGTGAGAATAAAGAGGATTTGGATAACATTGAATGAAAATATGTAAATATACTAAATTAATTAGTAATTATTAATTATTTATTATATTTATTATTATTTTTATTATTATTATTATTTTATTATTTATTATTTATATTAGTATTATATCCAAAAATATATAAAAGTAAAAACAAATTTAGATAATAATTAATATAATATAATATAATAATATAATATTTTTATATTTTATTAATATTATTATTTTATTATTATATTATTATATTTTTAGTATATAATTATAATAAAAATTTATTATTATAACAGTATATATATTAATAATAATACTTAATAATATATAAATTATAATTTATTATAACATTATATTTGTAGGTTTATTGTTATATTATATTAATTTTTTATAGAATATTGTAAAAAATAATTATAATAATGCAATAATTATAAAATGATATATTAATATATATATAAATAATTACATAAATGATATTTAGATATTAATAAATATTGTGATAATATGATAAGATAATAATGATAAATAATAATATGAATAATAAATAAAGGGATAATTAAAAATAAATTAAAAGAAAAAAAAAATTTGTAAAATATTTATTTTAAATGATAATAAAAATTTTTATTATAAAAAAATAAAGAAAAAACCCAAAAAAGGAAAAAAAAACTAGATTAATTTGAATAAAAATATTTTATTTTTTTATTAAATTATTTAATAATTAATAATTATAATTTTTTAATTATTAAATATTTTAGATTAAATAATAAATTTTTCAAAATATATATTATTATATAAAATTTTTAATTTTAATTATTTTATAATATAATATGTATTATATTATTATTATTATTATTATTTTATTATTATTATTATTATTATTGTTAAATTTTATAATTTTTTTATAAAAATAATAAGTATAAAAAATAATTAAAAAATATATAAGAATAATATAATTTTATAATGATATAAATATATATAAAATTTAATGATATATAAAATTATAAAATATAATGAAAAAAAAATAAAATCAATAACATATAAATTCAAAAAAGGAAAAAATTTTCAAAATATGTAATTTTAAGGGAAATTTTTCCAGGAAAATAATAAAAAATTAGAAAAAAAAAAAAAAATGATAAATAAAAAATTTTAATTTAATTAAAAATTAATTAAAAAATAAAGGAAATGAAATTAGCAGAATTA
>NW_023650275.1:0-5000 GCF_015228065.2 Penaeus monodon | reverse complement strand
ACACAAGTGCACGGTATGTTTATCTAAAGTAAATAAAGGTATATAGTAATACTTAGGTGATAGCATACGAAACATTGTTCTTCTATTTCTCAGGTAATAGATCTGACCATCAGATATCAGACATGTAACAGTCTCTTTCACTATTTTTAATTCAAAAATTGTACTATAAATAGGTATTTATAGTTCGAATATAGATACCGTATATTTTTTATAACGCATCAAATATGAGATGCCAGCTTCAGAGCATGCAGGTGAAATTTTACCATTTCCCAATATAAAGAGATATAATATTCCTTAATCTAAACCATTTCCAGTACAAAGCATAAGAGTGAAGCATTAACGTATACTAACTTGTCTGAGAATTATTTTCAATTTGGTGAGAAGAAAAAATATGAGAGAAAATTCACATCTGTCAAAATAATTACTTTATATTAAAAATCATGGGAAATGCATTACTAATTTATTTTTCCACTCGTTTGACTCAGTAGTTCCCACTAAAATATCCCCAGAAATCTTACATAATTTGCACACACTAGAAAGGCCAACACTTGTAAATAAAATAATTTAGGATGTATGCTTTTTATTTTTCAAATTAAACAGGACTTAAATTTGGTGAAAAATGATAGGCATCAAAGACATATAATGCAATGTCCACCAAGCACAAAATATCACAGATTGGGATAAAATCTTCAATGTAACTGAAGACACACTTTTTGGCAGGTCCGTTTTTTAGAAAGTAATTGAGCAATCACAGCAGTTTCAGATATGTCAATAACTCTTAGGTGGGCCGCCCTCTCAAAGGTCATTGAAACTCTGACGTGGAACTGCTTACTCCATTGATCAGATCTGCTCTGTAAATTAGACCAAAGGCATTCTATGTAGTGAACTGCTTAAATATTACCTTTGCCTCTCGCAAAAAACATCAATTACGACGTGCTTTCTATGGTATCATGTTTTTTTATGCAAGTGAAGTGAGTGCTGATCCTGGTTATCTTGAAAAAGGTATCATTTATATTTTCTCATTTCTCAACAAATTTTGCCTCTTGTTCACAAATGTTATTTGAAAGATGAATTGAAAATGTTAAAGCATGCATTCCGAAAATTGAATGATGCCCATTAAAACAAAACTAAAAGATGTACTGTGAGGAAATGTAAGCAAAGAAACCAAAATACCTTATCACTAACTGGTACCTGAGTTAAAACTCAAAAATTTCCCCCTCAAAAAATACACCTGTGCCGGCAATATGCATGAAGATATCCTGACCACAATTCACACATAAGAAAAAAGGATATGAAATAAGATAATAGAATTTGTTTACTAAATCATTTTCTTTCAAATAGCACTTGCCTGATCTCCGTCTTTGAAAACCTCTAGTGTGAGATTATGCGTAAAAGGCATTACCTTAAAAATATACTAGGATGAAGATAGTCTGGTTAAGCATCAAAGGGTTCTTAATTTCACTGGTACAGTGGACAACATGAGGAAACACCTATGGAGAAAAACAGAAACACTTCAAGGGATAAACAATTTACATTTTCCAAACCTACATATTGTTTGATTTTAAAGTCACCATTAATATATATTCTTATTAGCAGTTTAATAAATAGTCACTCTAATTTATTCTGGGACGCAGGATGTTTAGAAATCAATTGCATTCGTAACAAACTAGTATTCTGAAAGCAATTTTCAATAAGCTAGCTGCTTATGGATTACCTTACAAGTTAATTTCCCTATATTCTTCACTATCATCAAAGCATCTTTCTACTGGACGCTTTACCTCTTCACTCTTCTATCACATGTGTTCTTGCATTCAATGAAATACAGAGGTAAATGTGCACATGGAGAATTAACAAAGAGGGAAAATATGTTCATTTCATGCGGCCATAGACAAGTGGGGCAGATCAGAGTGTTAATATGATGGGTTCCTTCATTACTCCTTTGCACTACAGTACTCCTAATGATTTGGCAGAGTAGGCTCCATAAGCAAACCTGATTCCCATTTAATATTTATCCTTATTTGGCTCTTTTGCTCTCCCTCTTGGTACTTATATCCTCATGATGCAGGTCTGCCAAGTTAAGCTACAATGGTTACAAGTTTGTGAAATAAGGAACAATAGCATAAATACTACATTTACTGTAGATGGAGGATTCCAGCCAACAAAAGAGAACATACCAAAGGGAAATCTCAAAGAAACTGTCTAGTCACACACACGAGAAGGATTGTCAGTTTCAAGTCTTCTTGTATTTAATCATCATAAACAAAAAAGAATGTTCAAATTAGCCACCCGTCCCCCCCCCCAAAAAAAAAAAAAAAAAAAAAAAAAAAAAAAAAAAAAAAAAAAAAGATAAAGGAAAGGCATTTCGACGGGGATGGTTAATAACAGGTGAGCTTCAGTATTACAGAAATTAGTAGCCATACAATGGGGGATAAAGGGTGATACCAAGAAAAGTTATCAGCAATAATGGTCTTTAGTTCATCAAGGACTTTTGCTTGGCATAAGGGATGTCAAAAGTTGACATACTGACTAGTTATGTATCTGCAGTGGGTAATAAGCGAGGACTCAGGACATGATTGTTTTATATATATTATTTCCTATTCCATGTGCTAATAGAACATATCCTGCTAGTTATAATTTAAAACTTATTTGCCAAATGAACATGCCCTTCTCAGATATAATTTCAAAGCTTATCTCAAGACCTCAGATTGTTATTCATATCTTGACTCTAAACGGGCCTCATACTAAGAGTAAAAGTCATGATTTGCCGATGCTGCTAACAGAACCATATACAAAGCCTCTGGAACATGAACATCACGTTACTTTACCTGAACTGAAAATTTAATATGTTTTACATTTCATTGTGCTGCACAAGTATTTTGTTTACTGTTCTCCATATTTTAAACATTTAAAGTGTATACATATAGCAACTCCTTTTATAGGGACACAAACTTACATTAAAATACATAAATATTAGACCTAAATACTGATATATCCGCCCAAGGAACCATAATCACTCTAGTATTGTCTGTCCTGAAAATTTCCTTCTGTCCCGGGTAGTTTGAGATGTCATAGTTAACTAATATTTTACTATCATAAAGACTGTTTTACTTGTCATAGCATTAAATCATGATTAAATAAACATTCTTACGTGATATAAGACATCATTAGTTGAATTAGGTTTATTGTTTTTTTTTTACCTTCCCCTAAAACTTCCATGCATTCAAAAGAATGCAACCAATCTACATGCCGTACAAAATTGCAAATACTGCAAACTCAGTACTTTATAAAATAAATTTACTATTGGACTACCGCAATGTAGCAAAAAAATGTTCCCTTGGTTACAATCACCATTACTCATCTGTCTTACGTATTGAAGAGAGATAACAAGGTTGTAACGGACAACCTCAGCGACCAAATGTATCTTTAGTGCTTGATGCTGAAGCCTTGAAAGTGTAGTCTGGAATCTCCCGGTCATTCTTGAAATCAGTTTTTTTATGTGGGAGCTTGGGACTGCCGACCCTCTGTAGCCAATCTTCCTCCAGATAAATCACCAAGATAATTGATAATTCTATCTAAACATATCTTCAATCAATATAGTCTAATATTGTCAATATACCATATTATATGTAAATAATAGTTATGGACTTTGTGTTATTTTTTTATATTATTACTACTACCTATGACGCAAGAATGACAACACATAATCTTAGATTGGGCCAGCGATACTTACACAAAAAAAAAAAAAAAAAAAAAAAAAAAAATCAATAAATAAATGAAAAATATTATAAATAAAATTAAAAATCAACTTGTGTCAAAATATACACAGTGCCAATGATATAGAGTACATAAGTATATAAAATTCATTAACAACAAGGTACAAATGTACAAAATAGTATTCAGAAAAAGGAAGGTGCTCTATTTTTTATCTATATCACTCCTACTGATAAATTTAAAGGGTATTAACCTATATTAGCTGTGAGTCAAGCTGAGTGCATCAAACACATTAAATCAAGATATTTATAAGTAATATACATATACAAAATACATAATACATATATATCTATATATATAAATATATATATATATAGATATATATATATATATATATATAATATATAGATATATAATATATATATAACAATACACACATAAAAAAAAAAAAAAAAAAAAAAAAAAAACAAAAAAAAATATATATATATAATAATATATATAATATATATGTTTATATATATATATATATATATATACTATATATCATATATATGTGTGTTGTTGTGTGCGTGTGTGTGTGTGTGTGTGTGTGTGTGGGAGAGAGTGTGTGTGTGTGTGTGTGTGTTTGGTGTGTGTGTTGGGTGTGTGTGTGTGTGTGTGTGGTGTGTGTGTGTTGTGTGTGTGGTTTTGTGTGGTTTTTTTGTGTGTGTGTGTGTGTGTTGTGTGTTGTGTGTGTGGTGGGGGTTGTGTGTGTGTGTTTTTGTGTGTGGGTTGTGTGTGTGTGTGTGTTTTTGGTTTGTGTTGTGTGTGTGTGTGTGTGTGTGTGTGTGTGTGTGTGTGTGTGTGTGTGTGTGTGTGTGTGTGTGTGTGTATTTCTGATGAAGATACAATTGAAACCGGTCAAATACATCTCTTGTATTGTGAAAATATTCATTCTCATTCATACCTTTTATACATCTGTCATCATGAATACAGATATATATATATATATAATATATATATATATATATATATATATAAAATAAAATATATATATAATATATATATATATATAAAATATTTTATATATATATAAAAATATTATATATATATAATATATATTTTATATATAATTATATATATAAAAATATATATATATATATATATATAATATATATATAATATATAAATTTGTTATTTTTCAAGGCATCAGTCAGGCTGGCCCCCAACCCCGGATAAAATGAGAGTGATGCCAAAAAATGGAACAGGCCTCTCCCGGAAAAAAATGGGGGACCTGAAATCACTCCCTA
>NW_023650273.1:5000-6058 GCF_015228065.2 Penaeus monodon | reverse complement strand
TTCATATATATGTATATGTATATATATGTATATATATATTTATATGTATATGTATATATATATATATATTTATATGTATATTTCCATACATTGGAAGCCCATGATCGTCAAGGCCTCGGTGGACGAGTGGTTAGAGCATCGACTCAAGACTGTCACGACGGCAATATTCCCGAGTTCGAGGTTCTGAGTCACCGGCCGGCGCATTGTTCCCTTGGGCAAGGAACTTCACTCAATTGGCATACCTAGCCACTGGGTGGCCAACCCAACAAGTCATTTGCTGGTCCCAAGCCCGGATAAAAATAGAGAGAATGATTACCTAATAGGTAACACCGGCAAAGGAACTGGGGACCCTACCCTACCCAAGAGCATCACAACATGAAAACTACAATTCAGTATCTGCCTCTGGACACGGCGGCCAGAAATGAACCTTCCGTTAAAAGAAGAAGAATATATTAGGTAGATGTATATATATATGTATAATATATATAAATATATATAGATTATAATATATACACACACACACACACAGAGAGAGAGATAGATATATATATATATAGATAGATATATAGAGATATATCATAGATATAACCCCGAGATATGTATATATATGGTAGATATATAGATATAGTATAATATAGATAGATATAGACGTAGATAGATGTTATAGATAGATATACTATAGATGGGTAGTGGATAGATATAGAAATAGAATAGAGATAGGCACACACACACACACACACACACACACACACACACACCACACCACACACACACACATAGTATATACTTATATATAGAGAGGATATATAAGATATATATATATACACAAATATTAAGTGGATATATATATAGATATATATAGATACGATTAATAGAGATATATATATTTTTTTATATTCATAATATATAATATATATTTACTATATATATATACTATATATATATATATCTTATATATATATATGTATATAAATATATATATATATAGCTACTATAATAAGTAATATATATATATATATATATATATATATATAGATATATCAATATATACACATATA
>NW_023650273.1:0-2500 GCF_015228065.2 Penaeus monodon | reverse complement strand
ATATATATAAAATATGTATATATACTATATATATATATATATATAGATTATATCTATATATATGGATAATATATGTATATATATATTAAACATATGGATATTATCTATATATATATATATATATATATGGATTTATAGTATATATATATATATATAGATATATGTATATATACACACACACACACAACAGACATATATGACACACACACAAATCCTATGTATATATATAGATATATATGTCTCTATGTATATAGAATATACATACATTCCACACACACACGCACACACACACCACCACACCACACACACACACACATATATATCTATATATATATAATTAATATATATATTATATATATAAACTAGTTTATGAGAAATTCTTTTATTTTATTTATCAACCAAAAACATTGAGAAGTAGATCCTCGGTACATAAGATGAACACAAAAATACAAGCAAAGGAAAGCCGTGGTTGTGCGACACCTCTAGGAGTATTCACATGCTTCACATTAACACATAAAAGCTTCAATAATGACAGAAATATGGGTGTATGGGAATGGTGGTGTGAGCTGGTGATAAAAATACCTGCATTTAAGGTAATTATTTTCAGTGTAGAACGTCTGTCCCATTGCTTCGATAACAACAGCTCAAATTAGAGGCCGCTGCCACGAATATATCTTGCAGAAAAGTTAGATTGCAAAATTGCGGGAGATCTCTATACAAATTCCGGATAGATTTCAAATATTTTTTTTTGCTAGAAAAAAACCCGTTTGGAATGGAATAAAAGTACATAAATAATTCTTGACATGTTTCGGTTATTGCAGGGAAAAGATAAGACATACCGACAGCACGGTCAAAACGTAATGATAATTCGTAGCGTACTCATTACCTGAATTCCAAAATTTTGCGGAAACAGAGCTTGAGTTGTTTACCATCCAACATTTCGCGGCACAAGGATACGTTTTTGTTTTCCCCTAGCGCGGAAAATATCAAATATTCCATCTGTCTCCTCTGTTGTTGTTGTTTGCGTTCGGGGGCAAACTACGTTCTGGTGGGTTGGTTTCAATGCGCACCTAAGATATAGTCATGAATATTTAATAAACAGTGTTGCATATTACGTTAATATTGTGAATTCAACATATGGAGAAAATACTCTAAGAAAATATTAATATATATGGTAATATCAGCGTGGCTTATGATAAAACATGAGGCAATATGATAACATGGGCTAATTAATACATACATTCCTTATATATATATATAAATATATATATATATATTATATAATAATATATGTGGTGTGTGGTGTGTGTGTGTGTGTGTGTGTGTGTGTGTGTGTTGTGGTGTATGGTGTGTTCGTGTGTGCTGTTGAATATATATATATTTATATAATATACATATATATATTAATATAATATATACATATATATATAATGTATATAATATAATTTAATATATCTAATAATTATATATAATGTCTATATATATAAATATATATATGTATAATATATAACTATATATGTATATTTATATATATTATATCTATTAGCTAGATATATATAATATATTCACACAACACGACACAAACATACACACACAAACACACACACACAACAACACACACACACACAAATGTGTATGATATATATATATATATATATATATATATATTATAATATATATTATGATATATGATCTATATATATAATATGATATATATATATATAAGTCCTGTACTATTATATAGCATATAAAATATACAAATAAATATATATATAAAGATATATATAGATTTATATATAGATAAATATATAATATATATATATAATAATATATAATGATATATATATGCATATATAATATATATATATATATATATATATATAGTATTATTATAATATATATACATATATATATATAATATATATATAATATAATATAATATATATATATGTGTGTGTGTGTGTGTGTGTGTGTGTGTGGTTGTTTTTTTGTATATATATATATATATATATATATTATACCTATATTATATATATATTATATTTTGATGTGTGTGTGTGTGTGTTGTGTGTGTTTTGTGTGTGTGTTATATTATATAAATATAATATATATATAATACTAAAACATCAACAACACACACACACACACACACACACAACAATAATATATATACTATATATAATATTATAATATAATATATACATATATTTCATATAATTACTATTATATATATATATATATATATATATATATATATATTTACATACATATACATATATATGTATATATGTGTATATTATATATGTTATATTGTGTATATATATATATATATGTATATATATGTTATATTATATATATATTGATAATTTATAACCTATTATATATTTCTGCATGTGCATGTTTTAGCTAAGTTCCCCCTGTATTGTTTCGTGCTCCTAGAGAGTTTGGTGCATTCGTGTCGATTATAGAATGTTATGTTATTTTGGGTATTTTTCAAAGT
>NW_023650271.1:0-6059 GCF_015228065.2 Penaeus monodon | reverse complement strand
CTTCCCTCTGGGAGAAGCCTTCTTTCTTCTCTCCCCTCCTCTTTCCTCCCCCTTCCCCCTCTCCCCCCCTCTCCCTCCCCTCCATTCCTCTCCTCCTCCCCTACCATCTTCCCTTCCTCTTTCCTCTCCCTATCCTCTTTTTCCCCTCTCTCCCTTCTCTCTCTTTACCTTCATCTTCTTCCCCCTTCTCCCTCTATCTCTTCTCCCTCCTCTTTTCCTTCCCTCTTCTCTTCTCCTTCCCCTTCCTCTCTCCCTCCCCCCCCTTTCTTCCTCTCTTCTCTTCCTTTTCTCTCTTCCTTCCTCTTCCTTTCTCTCCCTCTCTCTCCTCTCTCCTCTTTCTCTCTCCTCCTCTCCTCCACTTCTTCCTCCTTCCTATTCCCTCCTTTCCTCTCTTTCCCTCCTTTTCATCCTCTTCTTCCCTCCTCCCCCCCTCTCTTCCTCCTCTACTCCCTTCTGCTCCCCCTCCCCCTTCCTTCCCTCATTTCTCTCCCTCCCCTTCTCCTTCTCCTCCCTCTCTTCCCCCTCTCTCCTTTCTCGGCCTTTTTCTTCTCCTCTCCCCTCTCCTCTTCCTCTCTTCCTCTCTCTCCTCTTCCCCTTATCCTCTGTCTGTCCCTCTTCTCTCCTTTCTCTCTCTCACTCGTCCTTCCTCCCTCTCTGCTCTCTCCTTCCTACCTCCCATTCCTCCACCTTCTACCCTCCCTTCTCTCCTTCTTTCTTCCCCTTCTTCCCCTCCTTCCTCCGCTTCTCCTTCCCTCCCTCTTCTCCCTTCTCTCTTCCTTTTTCTCTCTTCTTCCCCCTCCCTCTCTTCCTTTTTCCCTTTCTCCTCCTCCCTTTTCCTCTCTCCCCTTCTTCCTTCTCCCCCCTCCTCCTTTTTCTTTTCCTCCCCCCCCACCCTTTTCTCCTTTTCTCTTTTCTTTTCCTTTCCCCTACCCTCCTCCACTCCCCCTTCTTTGCTTTTTTCCTCCTTCCTCCCCTCTCCTTCCCCTACCTCTTCTTTCTCCTTCTTTCTTCTTTCTCCTCCCCTTTTCCCCCCTTTCTCTACCCTCTCTTTTCTCTCCTCTTCTTCTACCCCCTCTTTCCTTCTCCTCTCATTTCTCCCTTTCTCCTTCTCCTCCTTCTCCTCTCTCCTTTTACCCCTCTTTCTCCTTCCTGCTCCCTCTTTCCCTCTTACTCCCCTCCTTCTTCCCTCTCCCCCTTCCCCCTCCCCCCCATCCTCTCTCCTCCTTTTCTTCTTTTCTCCTCCCCCCCCCCCCCCCCCCTTTCCTCTTCCTCTTTTCTCTTCCTTCCCTCCTTCCCTCCTTTCTCTCTCTCCTCTTTCCTCTTATATTTCCTCTTCTTCTCCACTCCTTCTCTCTTCTCCCCTCCCTCTTTCTCCTCCCCTCCTCCTTCTTCTCTCTCTTCTTTCCTCTCTCTACTCCCTTCCTCCTCTCTTTTCTTCCCCTTTTCCTTTTCTCCCTCATTCTCTCCCTCTCCCCCTTCCCTCTCCCCCTCTTTCTTTTCACCTCTCCTCTATCTTCCCTTCTCTTTTCTCCCCCTCCCATCTTCTCGTTCTCTTCCCCCCCTCCTCCCTTCCCCTTCTTCCTTTCCCTACTTCTTTCTATCTTTCCTTCCTTTCTCTGCCCCCCATTTTCCCTCCTTCTTCTTCCCCACTCCTTCTCTCCTTCTCCCTTCCCCTCTCCTCCCCTCCCTCCCTTTCCCCTCCCCTTCCTCTTCTCCTCCTCCCCTCCTCTCATCCCTCCACCTTCCCCCCCCTCCTCCTTCCTCTTCTACCTTTCCATCCCCTCTCCTCCCTCTCGTTTCTTTCATCTCAAAAACCCTTCCTTCTCCTTTCCTTCCTCCCCCTCTCCCTTCTATCCTTCTTTTCCCCCTCCCTTTCCTTTCCCTTCCCTCCCTTCCTCCCCTCTCTCCCTTCTCCTTCTCTTTCCTCTTCTCTCTTCCTTCGTCTCCTTCCCCATCTCTCCTTCTTCCCTTTCTCCTTCCTCTTTTCCTTCACCCTCCTCCCTCTTCTCCCTTTTCTCTCCTTCCTTTTTCTCTCTTTCCCCTTTCCCTCTTCTTCTTCCTTCCTCTCCCTTCTCTTTTCCACTCCTCTCCCCTCTCTCTTCTCCCCCTCTCCTCCTTCCCTCCTCTTCTTTCTCCTCCCGCTTCTCCCCCCCCCCCTCCCACTACCTCCTCCTCCTTCCTCTTACACTCTCTCCTCCCTTTTCCCTTCCCCCCTTCCTCCTTTCTATCTCCCCCCTCTCTCTACTTTCCTTTTCCTCTCCTTCTCTCCTCTTCCGTTTCCTTTCTTTCTCCCTCCTCCCTCCCCCTTCCTCCTCCCACGCCTTCCTTTCCCTTCTCTTTGCCTTCTTCCTCTTTTCTCTTCTTCTCCTTCCCTCTTTCCTCTCTCTCTTCCCCTCTCTCATCTTCTTCCTTCTTTCTTTTTCTCCCTCCTCCTTCCTCTTCTCTCCCCCTCTCTTCCTTCTTCTCATTTCTCTTCCCCTCCTTTCTCTCTCCCTCTCTCCCTTCTCTTCCCTTCGCCTCCTCTCCCTCTCTCCTCCTTCCCCCCTTCTCTCCTCCTTACCCCCCCCCCACCCACCCCCCCCCCCCCCACCTCCCCCCCCCCCTCTCTCCTCCTTCTCTTTCCCTTCTTCCTTTCTCTCTCTCTGCTTCCCCCTCTCTCTCTCCTCCCCTCCCTTCTCTCCCCTACTCCTTTCTCTCCTCCCCTCCCTTCCCCCACTTCTCTTCTCTTCTCTCTCCTCTTCTTCTCTCTTCCCTCGCCTCCACCTTCTTTTCTCTCTTTCTTTCCTTCTTCCTTCTTCTTCATTCCCTATCTTTTTCTCCCTTTCTTTCCTCTCCATCTCCCTTTTCTCTCCCCTCTCCTTTCCCTCCCTTCTTCCCCCCCTCTCCTTTCCCCTTCCTTCCTGCTTCCTCTCCTTTTCTCTCTCCCCCCTCTCCCTCTCCCTTTTCTTTTCCCTCCATTTCTCTTCCTCCCTCTTTCTCTCTCTCCCCCTCTTCTCCTTCTCTCTTTTCTCCCTCTTTTCCTCTTTCCCCCCCTTTCCCGGTCTCTCTCCCCTTCTCCACTCTCCCCCCCTTCCTTTCTTCTCCTCTTCTTGCCCTCTCTTTCCTTCTTCTTCCCCCCTTCCCTCCTTCCCTTCTCCTTCCGCTTCTTCCTCCCTCTTTTCTTTCCTCTCTCTCTTCTTTCTCATCTACACTCTTCCTCCCCTTTCCCCCTTTTCTTCTCACTCTCTCTCTTCTCCCCTTCTTTCCCTCCTCCCCCTTTCTCATTTCCTCTCTTCCCCCTTTCCTCCTCCCCTCCCCGTCTCTTCCCCCTCTTTCCCCTCCTCTCCCTCTCCACTCCTCCTCCTCCCCTCCATTTCTTCCCTCTTCTCCCCCTCTCCCCTTCTCTTTTTCCCTTCTTTCCCCTCCCTTTACCATCTCTCCTTTCCTCTGCCCCTCTCTCCTCTCCACTCTCCCTCCCCTTTCCATCTTCTTCTTCTTCCCCTTCTCTCCCCCTTTCTCTCCTTCTATTCTATTCACTCCCCCACTACAAAAACAACACCTCTTTCTCTCTCTCTCCCCTCCACCCTTCCTCTCTCTTTTTCCCCTTCCTCCCGTCCTTTTCTCTCCCTCCCTTCTCTTCCCCCCGTCTACGCTTCTCCCTTCCTTCCCTTACTTCTCCTCCTCCTTCTTCTCTCTTCCTCTGCTATCTCTCTCCTCCCCTCCCCCTTCTTCTCTCTCCCTCTCTTCCTCTTTCCCCTCCTCCTCTTCTTTTTCCTCCTTCTCTCTCTTTCTCCTCCCCTCTTTTCCCCTCCCCTTTTCCTCCTATCCCTCATTCCGCCTCTTCTCTCCCCTCTTTTTCGCTCCTTTCCCTCTTTTCTTCCTACATCTCCTTTCCTCCTCTCTACCCCTTCTCCCCTCCTTCCCTCTTTCTGTTCTTTGCTTTTCCTCTCTCTCTCTCCCCTCTCTTTCCCCTTCGTCACCCCCCTTCTCTTCCTTCCCTCCTCTTACCCCCTTTCCCTTCTTCTCCCTTTCTCTTCCTTCTTCTCCCCCTCCCTCTCTCTCTTCCGCCTCCCCTCCTCTCCCCCCTCTCCTCCCTCCATTCTCTTCTTCCTCCCCTCCCTCTCTTCTCTCCTTCCCCTCCTTCCTCCCTCCTTTCTTCCTCCTCCTCCTCTTCCCTTTTCTTCCTGCCTCCTTTTCTCCTCTCTTTCCCTCTACTCTTCCCCCCTTATTCCCTCCTCATTTCCCTTTTCTTTCCTTCTACTCTCCCCTTCCCTCCTCTCCTTCTTCCTCTCCCCCCTCTTTTTCTCTTCTTCTCCCTCTTCCTACTACCTCCCTTCCTCTTTTCTCTCTTTCTCTTTCTTCTTTCGCCTTTCCCCTTCCTCCTCTCTCTCTCCTCTCTTTTCCTCTCCCCCTTCTCCCCCTCATCTCTTTCTTTCTTCTCCCCTCTCTTCTTCCCTCTTTTTCTCTCTACTCCCCCTCTCTCCTCCTCCTTTTCCTCCTCTCCCCTCCCTTCCCTATCCTCTTGTCCTTTTTTTTCCTATCTCCCCTTCCTTTTCCTCCTTCTTTCTCCTTTCCTCCCCCTTTGCTTTCCTTCGCTTTTTCTCCTCTTCCCTCCCTCCCTTCCTCCTCTTCTTCACTTTCTTGTTCTCTCCCCTTCCTTCCACCCCCCCCCCTCCTCTCCTCGTCCTCTTCCTCTTCTCTCTCCCTTTTCTTTTCCTCCTCATTTCTCCTCCCCTTTGCCCTCTGCCTTCTTCTCTCCCCATCCTCTCTTCTCCTCTTCTCCTTTACTCTTTTCTCTTCTCCTTTTTCCTCTTTCTTCCTCCCTTCTTCCTCCTCTCCCTCTCCATCCTCCTCTCCCCCTCTCCTTCCCCTTCACTCTCCTTCCCCCCCCCTCCTCCCTCCTCTTCTCTCCCTCCCCATCCTCCCTCTCCCTCCCTCTCCCTCTCCACCCTCCCTCTGCCCCCTCCTTCCTCTCCACCTCCCCTTCCTCCCCTCACCCCCTCCTCCTCCCCTCCCTCCCCCCCTCTCCTCCTATCCCCTCCCCCCTTCCTCACCTCCCCCTCCTCTCCTCTCCCCCTTCCCCCTCCTCCCCCTTCCCCCTCCTCCTCTCCCTCCTCTCTCTTCCCTCCTCCTCCCCTCTCCCTCCTCCTCCTCCTTCTCCTTCTACCTCCCCTACTCCCCCCTCTCCTCCCCTCACCTCCTCCCTCTCCCTCTCCCTCTCCTTTCCCTCCTCCCTCTTTCACCCCTTCCCTCTTGCCTATACCCTTCCCCCCCTTCCATTCCTCCTCGTCACCACCCTCATTTCTCACCCACTCCCACTTTTCCCCTCCTCCTCCCCCCTTTCCTTCTTCTCTCATCCCCTCTTCTCCTTCCCTCTTTTCTCCTCCTCTCTCTTCTCTCTCCCATCTCTCCTCCTCCTCTTCTCTCTCCTCTCCTCCTCCTTTCCCTTCTCCCTCCTTCCTCCCCTTCTCTCTCTTCCTCCTCCCCTCCTTCTCTCTTCTCCTCCTCTCCTCCTTCCCCACTCCCTCCTCCCTTCTTCTCCCTCCTCTAATCATTACATCTCCTTCTTCACTTTCCTCCTTCCCTCCCTTCCCCCCCTTCCCCCCCCCTCCTCTTTCTCCTCCCCCCTCCTTCCCCCTCCTTCCCCCTCTTCTCCTCCTCCTCCCCTTTCTCCCCCTCCCTCTCTCCTCCTCTCCTCCCTTCCCCCCTTCCCCTCTCCCCTCCTCCCCCTCTTCCCCCCCCCCCCACCCCCCCCCTCCTTCTTCCCCCACCCTCCCCCCCCCCCCCTCCCTTCCCCCCCCCCCCTTCCCCTCCCCTCCCCCCCCCCTTTCCCCCCCCCTTCCCCCCCCCCCCCCCCCCCCCCCCCTCTCCCCCCCCCCTCCCCCCTCCTCCCCCCTCCCCCCCCCCCCCTCCTCCTCCCCTTTCTCCCCCTCCCTCCCCCCTCTCCCCCCCCCCTCCCCCTCCCCCCTCCCCTCCCCCCCCTCCCCCCCTCCCCTCCCCCCTCTCCCCCCCCCCCCCCCCCCCTCCCCCCTTCCCTCCCCCCCCCCCCCCCTTTTTTTTTTTTCCCCCCCCCTTTTTTT
>NW_023650269.1:0-32548 GCF_015228065.2 Penaeus monodon | reverse complement strand
AATAATGATAATAATCAGAAATGTGATGATAATAACAGGAATTTTGTCCATAAAAAAAAAAAAGGTAAAAGAAAAAAAATCCCAAAAGTCGAAAAAGCGGCAAAATAAGCGAATATAGCCTTTTGAGAGTTAACTTCAAAATGACGTTTTTTCCATCATTGATGATTCTGGCAATTATTAGGGTAATAATGATAATAATTACCAGAATTCTATTAATCTTGACAATAATGATGATAAAAGTGAGAATAAAGAGAATTTTGATAACATTTGATGATTATTACTATTATTACTATTATTATTATTATTATTATTATTATTATTATTATTATTATTATTATTATTATGATTATTATTATAATTACTTTAATTATTAGTATTATAGCCAAAAAATATATTATAACTGCAGTAATAACGATATTAATTAAAATAATGATATAAATAATGATTATAAAAACGTTATTATTGTTATTATTATTGTTACTACTATTATTATTGTAGTTGTTAATAGTATAGATGTAAAAAATTATATTATAACTGCAAATAATTGCAAAAATAATGATAATAATTGCAATAATGAACATCATAATTGCAATAATGATGATAATGATAATGATAATGATGATAATGATGATGATTGCGATAATAATGATGATAATCATGATAATGATGATGATAATAACAGGAATTGTGTCCATATATAATAAAAAAAGGTAAAAGAGAAAAAATCCCAAAAGTCAAAAAAGCGGCAAAATCTAACGAAATATAGCCTTTTGAGAGTAAACTAAAAAATGACGTTTTTTCCATTCATTTGATGATTCTGGCAATTATTAGGGTAATAATGATAATAATTACCAGAATTCTATTAATCATGACAATAATGATGATAAAAGTGAGAATAATGAGAATTTGGATAGCATTTGATTATTATTATTATTGTTATTATTTATTATTATTATTATTATAATTATTATTACTTTAATTATTAGTATTATTGCCAAAAATATATATTTAACTGTAATAATAACAATAATAATAATATAAAGTATAATTATAATAATACTAATTGTTATAATATCGTTATTAATATTATTATTGTTATTATTATCATTATTATTATTTTCACTGGTAGTATAAATGTGAAAATAATTATTATAACAGTAATAATTACAGTAATAACGATATTAATTGAAATAATGATATAAATAATTATTATAAAAACGTTATTATTGTTACTATTATTGTTATTACTATTATTATTGTAGTTATTATTAGTATAGATGTAAAAATATATATATTAATGCAATAATTTTAATAATAATTATAATAATTGCAATAATGATGATAATAATTGCAATAATGATGATAATGATGATGATAATGATGATAATGATGATGATAACGATAATAATGATGATAATCATGATAATAATCATGATAATAACAGGAATTGTGTCCATATATAATAAAAAGAAGGTAAAAGAATAAAATCCAAAAAGTAAAAAAAGCGGCAAAATCTAGCGAAATATAGCCTTTTGAAAGTACATTCCAAACTGACGTTTTTTCCATTCATTTGATGATTCTGGCAATTATTAGTGTAATAATGATAATAATTACCAGAATTCTATTAATCATAACAATAATGATGATAAAATTCAGAATAAGAGAATTTGGATAACATTTGATGATTATTAATATTATTATTATTATCATTATTATTATCATTATCATTATTATTATTATTATTATTATTATTATTATTATTATTATTATTATTATTATTAATATTATTATTACTTTAATTATTAGTATTATTGCCAAAAAATATATTATAACTGTAATAATAACAATAATAATAATAATAAGTATAATTATAATAATAATAATCGTTATAATATTGTTATTAATATTATTATTGTTATTATTATCATCATTATTATTTTCACTGGTAGTATAATTATAAAAATAATTATTATAACAGTAATAATTACAGTAATAACGATATTAATTGAAACAATGATATAAATAATGATTATAAAACCGTTATTATTGTTATTATTATTGTTATTACTATTATTATTGTAGTTGTTATTAGTAAAAATTAATGCAATAATTGCAATAATAATGATTATAATTGCAATTATGATGATAATAATTGCAATAATGATGATAATAATTGCAATAATCATGATAATGATGATAATAATGATGATAATGATGATGATAACGATATTAATAATAATAATCATGATAATAATGATGACAAGAACAGGAATTATGTCCATATATAATTAAAAAAAAAGATGAAAGAAAAAAAATCCCCAAAGTCGAAAAAGCGGCAAAATCTTACGAAATATAGCCTTTTTAAGAGTAGACTCCAAAATGACGTTTTTTCCATTCATTTGATGATTCTGGCAATCATTAGGGTAAAATGATAATAATTACCAAATTCATTAATCATGACAAATGATGATAAAAGTGAGAATAAATATTATTTGGATAACATTTTATGATATTAAATTATTACTATTATTATTATTTATCATTATTAGCATTATTATTATTATCATATTATTATTATATATTATATTATTAATTATATAATTAATTATTATAACTTTAATTATTAGTATTATTGCCAAAAAATATATTATAACTGTAATAATAGCAATAATAATATTAATAAGTATAATTATAATAGTACTAATTGTTATAATATTGTTATTAATATTATTATTGTTATTATTATCATTATTATTATTTTCACTGGTAGTATAATTGTAAAAATAATTATTAACAGTAATAATTACTAATACGATATTAATTGAAATAATGATATAAATAATGATTGTAAAAACGTTATTATTTTATTATTATGTTATTTACTATTATTGATTAGTTGTTATTAGAATAGATGTAAAAATATAATATAACTGCAATAATTGCAATAATAATGATTAATTGCAATAATATGATATAATATGTCATAATGATGATTATGATGATGATATAAGTGATAATGATAATAATGATGATAACGATAATAATGATGATAAGTCATGATAATAATGTGATAATAACAGAATGTGTTCCATATGTAATAAAAAAGTAAAAAAAAAAAAAATCCCAAAAATCGAAAAAGCGGCAAAATCTAGCGAAATATAAGCCTTTTGAGAGTAGACTCCAAAATGACGTTTTTTTTCATTCATTTGATGATTCCGGCAATATATAGGGTAATAATGAAAAATAATACAAATTCTATTGATCATGACAATGAATGATGATAAAGTGAGAATAAAGATAATTTGGATAACATTTCATGATTATTAATATTAATACTATTATCATATTATTATCATTATTATCATTATTATTATATTATTATTATTATTATATTATTATTTATTATTATTATTATTTTATTACTTTAATTATAGTATTATTGCCAAAAATATATTATAACTGTAATAATAACAATTAATAATATAATAAGTATAATAATATAATAATTAGTTAGTAATATTGTTATTAATATTATTATTGCTATTATTATCATTATTATTATTTTTACTGGTAGTATAATTGTAAAAATAATTATTATAACAGTAATAATTACAGTAATAGCGATATTAATTGAAATAATGATATAAATGATGTTTATAAAAACGTTATTATTGTTATTATTTTTGTTATTACTATTATTATTGTAGTTCTTGTTAGTATAGATGTAAAAATATATATTATAACTGCAATAATTGCAATAATAATGATAATAACATCAATAATGATGATAATAATTGCAATAATGATGATATTGATGATAATGATGATAATGATGATGATAACGATAATAATGATGATAATCATTATAATAATGATGATAATCACAGGAATTGTGTCCATATATAATAAAAAAAGGTAAAAGAAAAAAAAATCCCAAAAGTAAAAAAAGCGGCAAAATCTAGCCTTTTGAGAGTACACTCCAAAATGACGTTTTTTTCCATTCATTTGATGATTCTGGCAATTATTAGGTAATAATGATAATAATTACCAGAATTCTAATAATAATCATCATTATCATGATTATCATCATTATTATCGTTATCATCATCATTATCATCATTATCATCATTATCATCATTATAGCAATTATTATCATCATTATTGTAATTGTTATCATTATTATTGTAATTATTGGAGTTATAATATATATCTTTGCAATAATATTAATAACCACAACAATAATGATAATAATAACAATAATATGGTAATAACAATATTATAACGACTGAACATTGTTTATTATACTATTATTATTATTATTATTGTTATTATTAGAGTTTATGATATATTTTTTTGCAATACTGCGAATAATTAAGATAAGAGTAATAATAATGATAATAATCATATACAATAATATAATCATAATAATAATAATAATATAATATACAATAATAATAATACTAATGATAATACTAATATATTAATAATATTCAAAAGTTATCAAAATTCTCTTTTATTCGCAATTATATCACATTGTTTGTCATGATTAATACAATTCTGGTAATTTTTTATCATTATTACCCTAATAATGGGCAGGAAACATCACAGAAATCGAAAAAACGTCATTTTGGAGTATACTCCTCAAAGGCTATATTTCGCAATTTTTGCCGCTTTTTCGACTTGTTGGGATTTTTTTTTCTTTTACCTTGTTTTAATATTATATATGGACACATTCCCTGTTATTATCCTCATCATTATCCTGATTATCATCATTATTATCGTTTCATCATCATTATCATCATTATCAACATTATCAAATCATCAATTTATCATAATTATTGCAATATTCTCATCATTATTGCAATTGTTATCATGTTATTGCAATTATTAGAGTATAATATATATCTTTGCAATAATACGAATAACCACAACATAATAATAGTAATAACCTACTAATCACAATAATACGATTTTAATAAAATTATTTTATATCCTTATCGTAATTAGTATTTTTAATACTTAATTATTACTGTTATAACAATTATTTTTGCCAATTACTACCAGTATCAAATAATAATGATAATCATACAATAATAATTGTTAATAACAATATATAACGACTAGCATTATTATTATTATACTTATTATTATTATTCTTATTGATATGATGAGAGTTTATGATATATTTTTTTGGCAATAATCCTAATATTAGATAATAGTAAAATATTTTTAATAATAAATTAATAATAATACTAATATAATATAATAATATAATAATAAGAATGAATATACTAATACTATTAAAATATTCAAAAGTTATCAAATCTTTTATTCTCACTTTTATCATCATTGTTGTCATGATTAATTACAAATTCTGGTAATTATTATCATTATTACCCTAATAATTGCCGAAATCATCAAAGAAATCGAAAAACGTCATTTTGAGTATACTCTCAGGCTTATTTCGCTAGATTTTTGCCGCTTTTTCGAACTTTTGGGATTTTTTTTTCTTTTACCTTTTTTATTATATATGGACACAATTCCTGTTATTATCATCATCATTATCATGATGATCATCATATTATCGTTCTCTCATCATTAGCCATCATTATTGCAATTATTATCATCATTTGTGCAGTTGTTATCATTATTATTGCACTTATTGGAGTTATATTAATATCTTTGCAATATCCTAATAACCACAACAATAATAATAGTATAACAATAATATAACAAAAATAACGATATTTATATCATTTATATAATTATTATTTGTACTTACTGTAATTATTACTGTTTAATAACAATTTTTCCAATTACACTACCAGTACAATATAATAATGATAATCATAACAATAATAATGTTAATAACAATATTATAACACTATGCATTATTATTATTATACTTATTATTATTATTATCATTAGTATGTTATTATTAGAGTTATGATATATTTTTTGGCAATATGCAATAATTAAGATAATAGTAATATAATAATAATAATAATAATATAATAATATAATAATAATAATAATGTAATACTAATAAGTTAATAATATTCAAAAGTTCTCAAAATTCTCTTTACTCTCACTTTATCATCATTGTTGTCATGATTAATCATTCTGGTAATTATTATCATTATTACCCTATTAAATTGCCGAGATCATCAAAGAAATCGAAAAAACGTCATTTTGGAGTATACTCCCAAAGGCTATATTTCGCTAGATTTTGCCGCTTTTTCGACTTCTGGGATTTTTTTTCTTTTACCTTTTTTATATTATATATGGACACAATTCCTGTTATTATCATATCATTTATCATGATTATCATCATTATTATCGTTATCATCAATCATTATCATCATTATCATCATCTCATATATCATTATTGCAATTTTATCATCATTAATTGCAATTGTTATCATTATTATTTGCAATTATTGTAGTTTATAATCTATATCTTTGGCAATAATACTAATAACATCCCAAACAATAATATAGTAATAATAAAACAATACTGATAACAATAATAACGATTTTATAATAATTGATTTATATAATTATCTTAATATATTGTAATTCCTGTAATTATTACTGTGTTATAACATTATTGTTGCAATTATACGACCATAAATACTATAATGATAATAATTAACAATATTAATGTTAAAACAATATATACGACTAGCATTATAGTTATTTATACTTATTCTTAATTATTATATTATTATTATTATTGTTACATTAAGAGTTATGATAGATTTTTGGGCAATAATGCTAATAATTAAGATAATAGTATAATAATAATAATAATATAAATAATATTAATAATATAATAATAATAATAATAATAATAATAATAATAATATAATAATTATAATAAAAAATATTAATAATGTATACTAATAATATTAATAATATTCAAAGTTATCAAATTCCTCTTTATTCTCACTTTTATCATCATTGTTTTCATGATTAATACAATTCTGTAATCATTATCATTTATTACCCTAATCATTTGCGAAATCATCAAGAAATCGAAAAAACGTCATTTTTGGAGTGATACTCTCAAGGCTAATTATTTCGCTAGATGTTGCCGCTTTTTCGACTTTTGGATGTTTTTTCTTTTACCTTTTTTATATTATATTGGACACACTTCCTGTTATTATCATCATCTTATCATGATTATCATCATTATTATCGTTATCATATCATTATCATCATTATCATCATCATTATCATCATTATTGCAATTATTTAACTCATCATTATTGCAATTGTTATCATTACTTATTGCAATACTGGAGTTTAATATATATCTTTGGAATAATACAATACCACAACAATAATAATAGTAATAACAATAATACTAACATAATAACGATTTTTATATAAATATTTATTTATATCCTTATTCTTAATTAGTATTGAATTGAATGTAATTATTACTTTATTATCATTATTTTGCAATTATACTACCATACAATAATAATATGATAATACTAACATAATAATGTTACTAACAATATTAATAACACTAGCAGTATATTATCTACTTATTATTATTATATTATTGGTTCTTATTAGAGTTATGAATATATTTTTGGGCAATCAAATGCGTAATAATATCAGATAAGATTAATAATAATAATAATAATAATAATAATAATCATAATAATAATAATAATAAATAATAATAATAATAATAAATAATAATAATAAAAAGAAATACTAAAAATTTTTAAAAAAAATTATAAAATTTCTTTATTCTCATTTTTTATCATCATTGTTGTCATGTTAATAAAATCTGGAAATTATTATCAATTACCCAAAAATTCCCAAAAATCTCAAAAAAAATCGAAAAAACGTCTTTTGGAGTATACTCCCAAAGGTATTTTTTCGCTAATTTTGGCCGCTTTTTCGATTTGGGATTTTTTTTTTTTACCTTTTTATATTTATATGGCCCAAAACCCGTTTTTATCATCATCATTACAGATTATCTCATTATTATCGTTATCTTTCATCTTTTATCATCTTATCATCATCATTATCTCATTATTGAAAATTATTTCATCATTATTGCAATTGTTATCATTTTTATTGAAATTATTAGTTATAATAATACTTTCAATATACTAAAAACCCAAAAACAAATAATAGAAAATAACAAAAATAATAAAAATAAAAACGATTTTATAAAAATTATTTTTATATTTCTTATTATATTGTAATTACTGAATTATTACTGTTAAACAATTATTTTTTGCAATTTACTACCTACAAATAATAAATGAAAATAATAACAATAATAATGTTATAAAAATATTATAACGACTAGCTTATTATTATTTAATTTTATTATTATTATTTTTAAATTGTTATATTAGAGTTATGATATATTTTTTGGCAATAATGCTAATAATTAGATAAGAGTAAAAATTTAAATTAAATAAAAATAAAAATAAAAATTATAATAATAATATAATTTTATAAAAATTTAATAATAAATAAAAATAATAATGATAATACTAATAATATTAATAATTTTCAAAAGTTATCAAATTTCTTTATTCTCACTTTTATCATCTTTGTTTGTCATGATTAATAAAATTCTGTAATTATTATTCATTTTACCCTAAAAATTTGCCGAATCATCAAGAATGAAAAAACGTCTTTTGAGTATATCAAAAAAGGGCTATATTTCGCTAGATTTGCCCTTTTTCGACTTTTGGGATTTTTTTCCTTTTACCTTTTTATATTATATATGGACACAATTCCTGTTTTATCATCATCATTTTCATAATTATCATCATTATTATCGTTATCGCCATCGTTATCATCATCATCATTATTATCATCTTTGTCATCATTCTTGCAATTTTATCATCATTATTGCAATTGTTATCATTATTATTGCAATTATTGATTATAATATAATCTTTGCAATAATACTAATACCCAACAATAAAAATATAAATAAAAATAATAAACAATAATAACGATTTTAATAAAATTTATTATATCTTTATCTTAATTAGTATTGTAATTACTGTAATTATTAATTATAACATTATTTTTGCAATTAACTACCAGTACAAATAATAATAATGATAATAAAAACAATATAATGTTAATAACAATATTATAACGCTAGCATTATTATTATTATACTTTTTATTATTATTATTATTTTTATTATTAGAGTTAGATATATTTTTTGGCAATAATGCTAATAAATTAAGATAAAAGAAATAATAATATATAATAAAAAATAATAATTAAAAATAATAATAAAAATTTAATAATAATAATATAATTTTAATAATAATAAAAATAATAATGTAATATTAATTTAATAATTTCAAAGTTATAAAAATTTCTCTTTATTTCACTTTTATCATCATTGTTGTCATGTTTAAATAAAATTTCTGGTAATTATTATCATTATTACCCTAATAATTCCGAAATCATCAAAAATCAAAAAAACTCATTTTGGAGTATACTCTCAAAGGCTATTTTTTCGCTAGATTTTCCCCTTTTTCCCGCTTTTGGATTTTTTTTTTTTACCTTTTTAATTATATATGGACACAATTCCTGTATTATCATCATCATTATAAATATTATCATCATTTTTCTATCTATCTTATCATCATTATCATCATTATCATCATCATTATCATCATTATGCAATTATATCATCATTATTGAAATTGTTATCTTTATTATTTCAATTATTGGATTATATTATATCTTTGCAATAATACTAATACCAAAAAATATAAAAGTAATAACAAAAATAATAACAATAATACGATTTAAAAATTATTATATTTATCTAATATATTGTAATTACGTAATTTTATTTTATACAATTATTTTTTGATTATACTACAGTACAAATTATATATATTAATAACAATATAATGTTAATAAATATTATAACGACTAGAATATTTTATTATAACTATTATTATTATTATATTGTTATTATTAAGTATATATATTTTTAAATAATATAATTAAGATAAGATAATAATAATAATAATAATAATAATAATAATAATAAAATAATTATAATTAATATATATATATATTAATATATTAATAATTTAAAAAGTTATCAAAATTCTCTTTATTCTCACTTTATCATCATGTTGTCATGATTAATACATCGGATTATTATCTATTACCTTTCTTGCGAAATCATAAAATTAAACCTCATTTTTGGAGTATATAAAAACTATATTTCGCTAGATTTTGCCGCTTTTCGACTTTTGGATTTTTTTCTTTATACCTTTTTATATATATATGACCATCACATTTGCAATATTATTATCATATTATTCATTATTATCATTATATCATTTATATATTATATCATTTATATATATACATCACAATTATTATCATCATATTATTATCATATTATTTATATAGTTATATATATATTTCTAATTATAATACCAAATTATACTGTATAACAATATTTTCATATAACATTATAATAATATTATGATATATCAATTATATGTTATAACATATTATACGTTAATTATTTTATTATTAAGTAATAATAAATGTATATAAATATAATTTTAATAACAATTATCAATATTAAAAATAATATTATTTATATTAATTATTATTAATATATAGTTATATATTATATACAATAATAAAATAATATATAATATAATAATTATAATATAATATTATAAATATTTAATTATATAATATAATATTTTCATTAATATAATATGTAATTATAATATTATTCCCTTATTCAATCTTAATAATAATTGTGTCATTGATAGATAATTTGTAATTATTATCATATTCCCTAATATTGGATATATATATTTAAAACGTATATGGACAAATTCCTTTATCTATATTTCAATTATCCATCTTTATCGATTGATTTATTATCATTATCTATTATATATAATATACAATTCTGATATATCATCATTAATAATTTTAATTATTATTTCAATTATTTTTATTTTCTTCATATTATACAACATCATATATTACAATATTACTATTATTTAATTTTATCTATATATTATCATAATTATAGTTTATATATGATATTCATATTTAATTATTTCAATATAATTGTAAAAATAATAATAAATAATAACATTTAATAATTACTTATACATTAGCATTAATTAGTATTATATAAAACTTTATTATTATTTTTATAAATTATTTTTCAATTATCTCAAAATATAATAATGTAAATAATATAATAATAATATTAATAATCAAATTTATAATATATATATTAATATATATAATGTTATAATTATATTATTATTATTAAGTTATTATATTTTTTAAATTATTTATATATTAATAATATATATCAAATAATAATAATTAATATAATAATATAAAATAATGAAAAATAATAAAATCAAAATAATAATATTAATATCTCAAAAGTTATAATTTTATTATCTCACTTTTATCACATTGTTGATTTTAATATTTCTTTTATTATTATATTACCCTAATCATTTTGCCAATAAATAATCTGAAAATACTCATTTGGTATATCTTATCAAAGCTATCATTCATTTTGGCTTATTCACTTTGGGATTATTTTTTTCCTTTTTTATTAATATTGGATACTTATTTTATATTATACTATACAACATTATTATCGTTATCATATATTATCATCATTATTACATTATCATCATTATTATTTATAATTTATTTCATCATTATTGCAATTATTATTATTATTAAATTATTATTGAATATATCGTCATAATACTAATAGAAAATAATAACAGTAATAAATAATATAACAATAATAACGACTTTATATATAATTATTTATATCATTATTAATTATTTATTGTAATTAATTAATTTTATGTTTACTATTATTTGCAATTAACTATAAGTAACAAAAATAATAATGATAATAAAACAATAATAATGTTATAAAAATTAAAACATATATTATTATTATTTAAATACTTATTATTATTATTATTATTTTATTATAGTTTATATATTTTTTTCGGTAATATGCTAATAATTAAGATATAGTAAAATATAATTAATTAAATAATAATTTAAATCATAATGAATAATAATAATATATAATATATAATAATAAATAATAACTAATTGCTAATATTAAATTTTTATTAAAATTATCAATTTTTCTTTTTTCATTTTATCAATTGTTTTTATTAATCAATTTTAATTATATAATATTACTAATAATTCCAATCATCAAAATCAATAATACGTCATTTTGTATTATTAAAGTTATTTCTATTTTGCCGCTTTTTCAATTTTGGATTATTTTTTCTTTATCTTTTTATATTAATATACAAATACTTATATCAATATATATCATTATCATATTATTATTATCATCATTATCTTCATTGTATTATATCTTTAATTTATCTATATGCAATTATTTGCATATATATAATTGAATATATATTAATTACTTGAATTAAATATATTTTAATATATAAACCCAACATATTAATAGTAATACATTTATATATTATTATAGATTTATATAATTTTTTATATTATCTTAATTAATTGTAATTATATAATTATACTATAATAATTATTTTTGCAATAATAATACCATAAAAAATAATATAATAATAATAAATAATATTTAAATTTAAAATTAATATATATATATATTTATTTTCATTATTGAATATATTAATATATATATTATATAATTAAATATTCCAATTATAAAAATTTCTTTATTTCTCACTTTTTGATCATTTTCGATTAATACATTATCTATTTCATTTATTCCTTAATTATTCAATCTAAAGAAATTTTTAATATGCATTTTGGAGTATATTCAAATGCTTTTCGCTAATTATCCCTTTTCATATTATGGGATTATTATTATTTACCTTTTTATATATATTATGGACATTATCTTATTATATCATATTATATATTATCATTTTAATTATTTTTTCAATCATATATCATACAATTATCATCATATATACATATGCAATTTTTATATTATAAATTTTATAATTATTGATTAATTTTGATTAATATATTTTTTTGCAATAATACTTATAACCAAACAATAATATAGTAATAACAATAATAATAATAAAAACAATTATATAATAATATTTATATTCATTATCTTAATTATATATAATTACTTAATATTATATAAATTATTTTGCATTATATACATACAATAAAATAATATAATATACAAAATATTTAATACAATATTATAACACTACATTATATATTTTATATTATTATTATTATTATTTGTTAATTATAAATTATATAATAATTTTCAATAATAATAATCGAATAATATATATATATAAAAATAATTAATAATAATATTAATAATAATATAAATATATAAATACTTATTTTATTAATAATTCAAATTTTTATCAAATCTCTTTAATCTCACTTTTATCTATTTTTCATCATTATACAATTCTGTATATTATCATATACCCTAATATTGCCAATATAAAGATCATAAAACTATTTTGATCATATTCTCAAAGCTATATTTGTATAATTATACCTTTTTCGATTTATGCATTTATTTTTACCTTTTTAATATATAATGACACATTCCTTTATTATATCATCTTTAATTTACTATTAATTAACGTTAATCATATATACATATTTATCATCATTATATATCATTACATATATAATTATTATCATCATTATGCAATTGTTATAATATTATTAATATTGGAGTTTAATATTTATTTTACATTAATTTATACCATAAATAATAATGGAAAATAATAATAAAATAATAACATTTTATAAATATTATTATTATTTAATTATATTATACTATTATTATTATTATTATTAATAATATAATTTGAATAATTAAAAATAATTTAATATAAAATTAATATTTAATAATAATATTTAATATTAATAATTTTAATATATAATATATATAATAAAAATATTAATATATAATTAATATATTTCAAAGTTATATAAATCTCATTATTTCACATTATCATCATTTTTGTCATATTATACATTTTATTTTATCATTATTCCTAATATTGCCGAAATCTAAAATCGAAAATCATTTTGGATATATCTAAAGTCATATTTTAATTTATCATTTTCATTTGATTTTTTTTTTTTTATTTTTATTAATTATATTGCTTTTATTATATATATTTATCTATAACATATTTATAATTATCTCATTACATCATATAATATATCTTTATCATATAATCTTAATTCAATTATTAATTTATTATTATTATATTATTATTATTATTATTGGATTATAATAATATTAATATATATATACACAATAATAATAGTAATAATAATAATAATAAATATAACATTTTAATAATTATTATATCATTAATTTAATTAATATTGTAATATTAATTATTACGTATACAAAATATTAATTATCAAAGTACAAAATATATAATATATAATAATAATAATAATAATTAATAATATAATTAGTAATATTATTATATTATTATATAATTATTATTATAATATTAAATTTAAGTGTTATAATATTTTTTGGCATAATTATAATTTGTGATTTAATAATGAATATTATAATAATTATACTTATTAATTATAATAATGAAAAATTTTAATAATAAAATATTTATGAATATTCTCAAAATTAAATTTCTCTTTATTTTCACTTTTATCATCATTTGTCATATTTAATCTATTTGTATTATTATATATACCCATAATTGTCATTATCATATATTCAATATAGTCATTTAGTATTTCTCAATAATATATTTCCCAATTATCAGTTTCATTTATATTTATTTTCATTATTTATTATTATTTATATATTATCAATTATGTTATAATATCATATTATTTGATTAATATTATTTCATTAATATATACATTATCATAATTATATAATAATTATATAATATTATTCAATTATTACACTTATTGCATTGTTATTATTACTTATTAATTATGATTATATATATTTTTGCAATATACTAAAACAAAAATAAAATAAGTAAATAACAATAATAATAATAAATAATTAATAATATATTTATATATATTTATTATAATTTAATTATTAATATACTGTTATAATAAATTATTTTGCAATTAATCAAAAATATATAATATAATATAATATATGTTAATAATATATATAATGCTAATTATTATATTATACTATTATAATATTAATTATAATAATATATTATTATATATTTAAGCTAATTTTGCTAAATAATTAAATATATTTTATTATTTTTATAATATATTTATATTAATAATAATTCATTTATATATACTTAATATTCATAATATATTAAAGTTATCAAATTCTTTTATTTCACTTTAACATCATTTTTCAGTATATTTTGAATTATTATCATTTACTATAATTTTTACCATTTTTCAATTAAATGGAAAAAATCTCTTTTGATATATCATATCAAACTAATATTCAAATTTTCCATTTTTCGACTTTTTGATTTTTTTTCTTTTACTTTTTTATATTATAATTGAATTATTACTGTTTTATTATCTTATTATACTCATTATTATTAATATATTATATCATATATCATTTAATACATCATTATAATCATTATTGAATTATTAATATTATATCTAATTTTATATATTATTATTATTGGAGTTATAATTATTTTTGAATAATATAATTAACATAAAATAATAATATAATAATATAATAAACAATAATAAATTAATAATAATTATTATATTTATCATAATATATGTAATACTTAATTATTAACTGATATATATTATTATTTGATATATTACCAGTTCAATAATAATATTTTTTCAAATAATGTTAATAACAAGATTATATAGAACATTATATTATTATACTTATTATTATTATTATATTTCTAATAATTATAGAATTTTTGAATAATTAATATTAATATAATAGAATAATAAATTTATAATATTAATAATTTGATTTTTATTTACTTTTATATGATGATAAATTTATTATTATATATCTAATATAATCATCAAAAGTTATCAAAATATCTCATTATTCTCATTTATCATCATGTTTCATATTAATCATTTTGATTTTTCATTTTATCTTATTAATTTCCAATTATAATGAAATGAAAATCTTTTGATTATCTCAAAGCATAATTGCTATATTAGCGCTTATTCACTTTGATTTTTTATTTTTAATCCTTTTTATATTATATGAATAATTCATGTTATTATTCATCTTTTATCATGATTATCATCATTATTATCGTTTATATAATAATACTATTAATATATTATCACATATTAATATATAGTCAATTATATATTTACTATTTATCATTATTTATTATTTGAGTTTATAATATATTTTTGCATAATTAACTAATACAACAATAATAATTATATACAATAATATACAATAATAAATATTTATAATAATTAATAATATTTAATAATATTATAATACTAATTATTACTATTATAATATTATTTTTTGAAAATTATATACAGTAAAATAATAATATGTAATAATACAATAATATAAATTACAATATAATAACACTAGCATATATTATTATATATTATAATATAATTATATTATTTTTAAATATAATATTTTGCATAATCAATAATTAAATAAAATATAATAATATAATATAAATCTAATATATATATAATTATAATTAATAATTAGGATAATTATTATATATTATAATAATAAATAAAATATAATAAAATAATATATTGAAAGTTATCAAATTCATTTTTAAATCTTTTATCATCATTTTTCATATAATACATTTGTAATTATTTCATTATTACTTATATTCATCAATTCTTATTATATTCATTTTTGGATTATCATATATCTTTAATTCTAATCCGCATTATCAATTATAATTTTTATTCTTTTACTTTTTATATATTATAACATCGTTATTAATATTTATTGATTTTTCAATTATTATGTATAACATATCTTTCATATACTATATACAAAATTATATATTATTAACAATAAAAATTAATAACATTGTAATTTTATCATTATTATTCAATTATTGAGTTATAATTATAATTATTACATTATAAATAATTTACAATAAATTATAACAATAATAATAATAATAATAACATTTAATAAATATTAATAATTAATTTAATATATTAATTATTTAATATTATTTATACATTATATTTGAATATATACAGTACAAATAATATAATGATAATTAACAATAAGAATGTTAATAACATTTATAACACTAATATATTATAATATTTATATAATATTTTATTATTATATTATATAATATTTTAATAATAATATAAAAAGTAATAATAATAATTAAATAATATTAAATAATAAATTTTTTATTATAATTTAATATATATTTTATATTAAAATTATCAAATTCCTTTATTTCACTTTTATCATATTGTCTCATGATTAAACAATTCTGTAATTTATATTATCCCTAATATATATTTGCAATTCTTAAATCGAAAATATTTTGTTTACTTTTAAGCTATATTTATGGATTTTGCCCTTTTTCGACTTTTGGATTATTTATAATATACCTTTTTATATATAATGACAATTACTAAATTATATCATCATTATCATATTATCTTATTATTATCTTATCATTATTATCATCATTTATCATCATTATTATCATATTATTGCAATATATTAATACCATCAATGTTATTATTATATTCAATAATGAGTTAATATAATTTTAAATATTATAATACACTTAATATATGTAATAATAATATATTATAATTACATTTATTATATTTATATCAATTTCTAATTAATTATAATTATGTAAATATTTAAAAAATATTTTAATAAATATACCATACAAATAATAATAATAAGTAATAATAAATAATAATGTTAATACATATTAAAGTTATATTTTTAATTTCACTTATTATTCATTTATTATTGTATTATAATTATATATTTTTTAATATCTAATAATTAAATAAATAATAATTAATAATAATAATATAATATATTAATATAAATAATAATAATTATAATATTAAATTAATTTTTTATTATTTTTATATATATATAATAATTCTAAATTTCAAATTATCAATTTCATTTTTCCTTTAATCATCATTTTGCATGATAATAATCTTGAATTATCTCATCAATTACCCTATATTGCAATTTTACAATTTATTGAATTGGTTATTTTGGTAACTTTATAGTATATTTTGATTTTCACTTTCACTTTTGATTTTTTTTCTTTATACATTTTTATTAATATTTAACATCATTTTATATCATATTATCATATTATCATCTTTTTATCTTATATCATCATTACATTATTATCATTATCATTTATCAGTATTGCAATTATTATAAATATATACAAATTGTTAATAATATTGTAATTATGATTATATAATATCTTTATATATTAATATAATCATTAATATTAATATATTAATAATAAAATAATAAATTTTATAATATTATTTTATATATCTAATAATATAATAATAACTGTAATTATAACTTATAAAAAATTTATAAATTATACACCATACAATAATATAATGATATTAAAATATATTAATTCAATTTATTACACTAGCATTTTTTTATTTATTATTATATATTATTATTTATTAATTATGATATTTTGCAATAATCAATAATTAAATAAAAGTAATATAATAATAATAATAATAATTTAATAATAATAATAATATTATAATATTAAATTTTAATATTATATATTCAATTTCATATTATCATCTCTTATCATTTTATCATCATTGTTGTCATATTAATAAATTCCGTAATTATTACATTTATTACCAATAATTAAATCATGAAATAATCAAAAATCTATTTTGGATTATGTTCAAATGTATTTTTGCTAATTTTAGCCAGCTTTTTATTGGATTTATATCATAAACTTTTTTAATAATATATTCACATATCTTTATTATCATCTATTATCTATTATCATCATTATTATCTTAAATCATTATTCAATTATATATCATCATATTAATTATTATCATTATTATTTAATAATATATATATACATTATTATTAATTAATTAAATTAATAATATATCTTTAATAATACTAATAATAAACATATAATAATTAATAACAATAATAATATAATAATACGATTAATATATATTTAATATATTATTTTAATTATATAAATAACTAATATACGTATATACAAATATTTTCAATTAACCAGATCAAATAATAATATTTATTATTAATATATTGTTAATATAATTTAAACGACTTGATATATTATTATCAATATTAATATTATTGTAAATTAGAGTTAATAAAATATTTTTGAATAATGTAATAATAAATATGATATAATAATAATAATAATAATAATATATTATAATAATAATAATATAATATATAATAATAATATATTAATAATAATTATCATAATTATATTTCAATTGTTATCAAAATTATCTATTCTCACTTTATCATCATTATTTCTATATCAATTCTGTAATTATTAATCACTATTCCCTGGATAATTCAAATCTCAATAAATCGGAATAAAGTATTTTGGATATACTATAAGATATAATTTCTAGATTTCCTTTTTCATTTTGGGATTTTTTTTTTATTTTATCATTATTATATGGATAAATTCTTTATTTTATCTTATATCATATTTCATCATTATTATCTTATCATATCATATCATCATATATTATAATTACTTATACATTATGCATTTTATTATTATTAATTTTTATTTATTATTGTTTATTGGAGTTAATATATATTTTGCAATATAATATAACATAATAAGTAATTATAATAATTAATAATAATATTTAATAATATTAATTATTAATTATTATTATAATAAATTATTTTATTATATATCAACAGTATCAAAATTTTTAATAATAATATATAATTTATCATATTAATAACGTTATTTATTATATTATTATTATTATTAATTGTTAATATAAATATATTTTTTGGAATATATTTAAGAAGATATAAATAATATAATATAATCATAATAATAATATAATTAATATAATAACTATATAATAATAATGATAAATTCTTAATATATAATATTAATATTATCAAATTTTATATTCTCATTATCATCATTATCATTCATTTCATATTATCAATTTTATCATCATTATTGCCTAATAATTGAAATCTTTATGAATCAAACTTCCAATTTTGCATATCAAATGTAATTTTTAATTACTTTTTAACTTTTATTTTATTATATCATTTTTAATTATATGAATATTTTTACTTATCATATATTATTGATTATCTATCATATTAATATTATCATCATATAAATTTTATAACAATATTATACGATTATTATATATATATTAATTTTATATTATTATTGAATTATTTGAGTTATATATTTTTTGAATAACTAATAATAAAAATAATAATAATAATAATATATAATAAAATAATAATTAATAATAATTATTAATAATAATATAATTATAATATAATATAATTTAATACTTATAAATATTTTAATTATAAATTTTATTATTTATTTAATATATTTTATGTTATACAATTAGTATATTATATTATTATTAATTATTATAAATTTATAATAATTAAAATTATTTATTTTAAAAGCTATATTATAATTAATATATACTACTATGATAATATTAACTATTAATAATATAATATACACAATTCTTAATAATATATATTAATAATATTATAATTATATCATTATAATAATATCAAAATATAAATATTTCATCTTTCCCCAATTTTATCATCATTTTCAATTTATCATTTTGGAATTATTATTATTTATTTACTAATATTGCCAAATCATAAAAATACAATAAACTTAGATTTAAATATATATTTCTATTATCTTTATTATTTGATTTTTATTATTACTTTTTAATTATATTGATTATGCTAATCATAATATAAATATTATCAATATATTTAAACAATATTATAGCATTATATTATTATTTATATTATTATTATTATTATTTATTAATTTTTAAATTTTTATCTACTTTTAATTATATATATAATAAAATAATGAATAATAAATAATATAATAACAATATATAAAATATAATTATTTTAATATATTAATTATTTTATTCTTTTTTTTTTGGATTTAATCTTAACGTTTATTATAAGATCCTTATTAATAATATATCATAATTAAATATATATAATTATCATAAATATCATATAATATATATAATATTTCAAATTATTCAATTTTTATATTTATTGCAATTTTATTATTTTGATTAATATTTAAATCTTTCATATATCCTAAAACTCAATCTAAAAAATAATAATGTAAATTTTGTAATATTATATTATTATCTAATTTTGGGATTATTATTTTTTTATACATTATTTTTAATTATTACATAAAATAACAAATTTTATAATATATTCATACATTATAATTATTATTCGTTATACTATATTATATATTATTTCATTATTAATTATATATATTTTATAATAATTTAATAGAATATTAATATAATAATTATTATTATAATATTATTTTAATAATATAATAATAAATAATAATATACAATATTAATAATAATTAAAATTATATAATTCTTTATTTATTTATTATTTGTAATATTAATAAATATAATTTTTATATAATACCTAATAATTAAAATATCAAATAATCAAAATATTTTATATATTAAATACATTTTGTATTATACTTTTCTATTTTAATTTTTTTTCTTTTTTTTGGAATATCTTAATTATATATTTAATATAAATATAATAATTCTTATATTATATATATATATAATTAATTAATATATCATAATTATTAATATAATATTATTCATATTTCAATTCTATTTTTCCATTATCATCATTTTTTATATTATAATTTAATTATTTATTATTAATTGCAATTAAAAATCGAAAAAAATATTTATATTTAATAGATATATTTAATTTTCAATTATACTTAATATTTTTACAATTATATTAAATATATAACATTCCTTTATTATCATTTTATATTATCATTTTATTTTATATATATTATCTAATAATCTAATCTATCATTATATTGCAATATTATATTTTGCAATTTTATCATTTTAATTTAAATTTATATAATAATATTTAATATAATAAACAATATTAATAATAAATATTATAAAATCTACTATTTTTTTAATATTATTTATTATTAATCATTATATTATTTTTACTAATAATTGTAAATTTTTTTTGCAATATCAGAAAATATATATATAAAACAATAATATGAAATAACAATATTATAAATTATTTTATTATAATTTATTATTATTATTATTATATTATTATAATATTTTTAATATATTAATTTAATAATTAATTATATAATAATAAATTATAATAAATTAATACATAATATAATTATATATATATATATATTAAATATATAATATTAATAAATAAAGTTTATAATATAATTCCAATTTATAATATTGTGTAATGATATAATACAATTTTATATTATTTTATTATTACCTAATATAATATAATAAACATTATAACTCTTAATTTATTTGCATAATTTGCTTTTATAATTTGATTTTTATTTTATCCTATTTATGATATATAATCAAATTCGTTATTATCATATTCTAATATTATCATATTATTGTTTTTATATTTTTCAATATCTATAATCATAATATATATAATAACATTATTCAATATTACATATATAATATTATTTATATATTATTAATATATATAATATTATTATACAATTATTTAATATAAATTAAATAATTATATTATCATATTTTATTAATATGATTTATATTATTATAATATTATTATTAATTATTATATAAGATTATATAATTTTAATAATCAATAATAATAAATATTAAAATTAAATTAAATTATAAAATTTCTTTATTTTATATATGTTTATGATTAATAATTGGAATATTATATAATATAATAATAATATAAAAAAAAAAAATATTTAATACTTAAATTATTTCAATTTTTTTTACTTGATTTTTTTTACTTTTATTATGACAATTCTATTTTCATATTAAAATTTTTTTATTTCCATATTTGCATTATCATCATTTAATCTTATCTTATTGATTATTCTATGTATTTTCATTTTTGCTTTTGGTTTATATATATCTTTCATTATATACAACATAATCAGTATATAATAATAATATACATTTTATATTATTTATCATATCTTATTTTTAATATTACTTAATATATTATAATATATTTTAAAATTATAATTAAATATTAATATAATAATAATAATTATATAATAAAATATATTATAAAATAATATAAATATAATATATATATATATACTATAATATAATAATTTAATTTAAAATTATTTTTTAATTATATATTGCATAAATAATAAAATTATAATTATATATTTACTTATATGAATAAAAACAAAACGTATTTATATTTAATATATTTAAATTTCCTTTACTTTTTGGATTTTTTTTACTTTTTATTTATCATATTCCTTATTTATTCTTATTTAAATATTATTCGTTATATCATTCATTATATAATCATCATTTCTTATATTTTTATTTATTTATATAATTTTTTGCAATTATAGTTAATTATATCTTCATATATAATACCAATTAATATATATCAATAATATCAACATTTATTAAATTATATATTTATCAATTTTTATTAATTATTATTATTTATAAATTATTTTTGCAATTATACTACAAATAATATTAAGAAAATAATATTAATAAATATATATACTAATTTATTATATTATTATAATTAATAATATTAATAATAAATATAATTAATATTAATAATAATAAATAATAATAATAATACAATAATAATATTAATAATATTAAAATTATAAAATTCTCTTTATTCTCACTTTTATCATCATTGTTGTCATGATTATAAATTCCTGGTAATTATTATCATTATTACCCTAATAATTGCAAATCATTCAAAATAAAAAATCATTTTGGAGTATACTCTAAAGATATTTCCAATTTTTTTTACTTTTGTTTTTTTTTTTCTTTCCTTTTTATTTTTTATATGACTTTTATATACTTCATTATTATTATTCATTATTATCGTTATCATATCATTATCATCATATCATATTATCATCATTATTACTTATATTTTATATTATCCATTTCATTTTATTTTATTTTAATTATTTGAGTTTTAATTATATTTGCAAATACTATAAAACACAATATAGTAATAATATATAATAAAAATAAAATATAACATTTTATAATAATATTATTATTCTTAAATATTATTTTAATTTTATTTATACAATATTATTGTAATTTTTATAAAAATTTTTAAATAAACAATTATTTTAAAATTAATATTACATAATATATATTAATTAAATATATTTTTGATACAAATTTTAAAAGTAATTAATTATTTTTAAAAAATTTTTAATTTTGTAATTAATTATATAATATAATAATAAAATTATAATAATAAAATAATAATAATAAATAATAATAATATATAAAATTAAAATTTTATTAATATAAAATATTTTTTCTATAAAAAAATTAAAATTATAAAATTTTTTTATATTTTATCATTTGTATAAAATAATTTTGATTATAATATAAAATTTAAATTCAAAGAATCAAAACCTTTTTGAATTTTTCATTTTTAAATTTTAATATTCCCTTTTTAACTTTTTTTTTTTTTACCTTTTTTTTTTTAATAAAAAACATTCTTTTATTAATCATTTTACATATTTATCTTTTCTTTTTCATTTTAATTTTTTATCATCATTTTCATTTTATATTTTTATATTTTTGCAATTTTTATATCATTAAAATTTAATTATAAATATAATCTTTATAATATAATAACAAAAATAATTATAATACATTATAATTAAAATTTTTATTTATTTTTTTATATATTTTTTAATTATTTTAACTTAAAAATTAAAAAAACCAATATATTAATTTATAACAATAAAAAAATATAATATTTAATAATAATTTAAACTTTATTTAATTATTTATTTTAATATTTATTTTAATTATTATTTTAATTAAATTATATATATTAATAATAAAAAAAAATAATATAATATTAATAAAATAATAATATAATAATAATAATAAAAATAATAATAAATATAATTTTAAAATATCAAAATTTAATTTTTATATTTTTAATTTAATAATATAAAATTTAAATTTCTTATTCCCCTAATATTTAAATATAAAAAATAAAAATATTTTATATTATAAAATTATTCAATTTTGTTTTAAATTTTCTTTTTTTTTTTTACCTTTTTTAATTTTATGAACAATTCTGGTATTATATCTATTACTTTATATCATATTATCGACACCCAATTACTCATTATTTATCTCATCATTATCATATTTTTGAAATTTTTTCTTTTTGCATTTTATTTTTATTAAATTATTATTTATAAATTTTTTTTTAAATAATTAAACCCAAAAATAAAATTATCATATAATAATACACATTTTATAATAATTAAAAATTTAAAATTTTTAATATATTTTTTATTTATTATTATTTATATTATTTTGAAATTACTTATACATAAAATAAAATAAAAAAAAATATAATAACAAATTTAAATTATAAAATTTTTAACTTTTTATTAATTATATTTTAAATTTTAATTTTTTAAATTTATTTTGAATTAATGTAAAATTTTAAAAATAATAAAATAAATAATAATAAAAAATTTAATAATAATAATAATATAATTAAAAATAATAATATAATAATTTTAATATTTATTAATAAAATAATATATTATTATAATTAAATTAAAATTATAAAATTTCTTATTATTTATATTAAATTTTAATTAATAAATTTTGGGATTTTATATTAATATTCCTAATATTCCAAATATCAAAATCGATCTTTTTTGGTTTACTTTAAAAATATTGGTAATTTTGTTTTTTATTTTTTTTTTTTATTTTTTTATTATAACAATTTCCTGTTTTATCTTTATTTTTTCATTTTGGTTTATCTTTTATTTTTTATTATTGATTTTTTTAATATTAATATTATTCAATTTTTTTATATTTTTAATTTTTATTTTATAATATTATTTTCATATTATAAAAAATAAAATTATTAAAATAATAATAAAAAATTTAGATTTTAATAATATTTTAATTTATAATAATAATATTTTATAAATATCTTAAAAATTTAATAATAATTAAATATTATTTAATATTATTAATATAATATTATAATATTTTTTAAATATATTTTAATTTATTAAAATAAAATTTATATATAATTTTTAATAATAATTTAATAAATTTTAACAATAAATAATAAAATAATATAATATAAATATATAAAAATATAATAATAATAATAATTTATTTATATTTTTTATTTAATTTAAATAATTAATAATTAATTTTTTTAAAAAAAAAATATAAAAAATAAATATAAATAATTATTTAAAAATTTTAAATTTCTAGTTCCCTTTTATTTTGTATTTTATTTTTTTTTATTATATTCCAATTTTAATATCAATTTCCTTTTAAATTTTAATTTTCTTTTTTTTCTTTTTATTAAATTTTTCTTATCACATTTTAAATTTATATTAACACCCTTTATTATTTATCATTATTTTATTATATTTTTATTTTTCTTTCAAATAATAATATTTTTAATATATAAATAATTTTAATAATAATTAATTTATCTTTATTATAATTAAATTAAATTTTTAATTTTTAAACAATTTTTTTCAATAATACAATAAAATAAAAATAATTTTTAAAAAATTTTAAATAATTTTAACATATTTTTTAAAAAACTTAATTAATTATATATTTTAAATTATTTTAAATTATATTTTTATAATTTTTAAAATTTAAATTTAATGATAAGATAATAATAAAAATTTATAATAATATTATAATAAGATAATATTATTTATAATAATTAAAAATTAATAATAATAAAATTTTTAAATTCTATTATTAAAATATTTCTATTAAAAAAATTTTAAATAATATTATAAAAATTAAAAATTATAAAAATAAAAATTAAATAATTTATTATCAATTTTTTCCAAATTAAAAAAAGGTAATAAATTTTTTTTTTTTTTAAAAATTTTATTAAATAAAATTTTTATTTTAAATTATTTATATTTTCAATTATTTGAATTGATTTTTTTTTTACTTTAAATTATTTGGAATTTTTATATCATTTTATTATTTATATCATTTTTAATTATTATCTTCATTATAAAATATCAAATAATATATTAATAATTTATCAATATTATCATTTATAATTTAATACATTATTTAATATATAAAATAATTTTTTTAAAATTTTTAATTTTTATTTTTTTCGAATTATTGTTATAAAATTTTTTGCAAATTAAAAAAAATATATATAATAATAAAAATTATAATTAAAACATTTATAAATTATTTATTATTACTTATTATATTTTTATTATTATTTTAAATATAATTATTTTTGCAATATTCTAAATTAAATAATAATAATAATAATAATAAAAAATTTTAAAAATTAAAATTTTAATAAATATATTTTATAATCTAATATAATAATAATAATAATATAATATATAATATAATAATATTAAAGTTAAAATTTTATTTTAATTTATATTATTTATAAATTCCTTTTAATTATTATCATTATTCTTAATAATATTAAATATAAAAATAAAAAATAATTTTAAAATTAAATATTTTTGTTTTTTTTTTCCTTTTTTTATTTTTTTTTTCCTTTTTTTTATTTTACAATTCTGTTATTATATCTTTCTTATGTATTCATTAATCTATATCACATTATCTTTATTATCAAAACCATTATTGCAATTTTCCTTTTGCATGTTATTTATTATTAATTTTGTTATTTTATATATTTTCAATAATTAAACACAAAATAATATTATAACAATATAATAAAAAAATAACGATTTTATAATAATTATTTATATCATTATCTTAATTAGTATTGTAATTACTGTAATTATTACTGTTATAACAATTATTTTTGCAATTATACTACCATAAAATATAAATAATAATAATAACAATAAAAATAATTTTTTAATAAAAATATTATAACGACTAGCATTATTATTATTATACTTATTATTATTATTATTATTGTTTTTTTAATTATAGTTTATGAAAAATAATTTTTTTTTTTCAAAATTTTCTTTTAAAATTAATTAAATTTGAGAGTAATAAATATAATTAATAATTAATAATAAAATTATAATAATAATAATAATAATAATAATAATAATAATATAATAAAATAAATAATAAATAAAATATAATAATATTAATATATTCTAAAATATTTTTTAAATTATCAAAATTCTCTTTATTCTCACTTTTATCATCATTGTTTTTCTGTTTTAATACAATTCTGGTAATTATTATCATTATTACCCTAATATTTCCGAAATCATCAAATAATCGAAAAACTCATTTTGGGAGTATCACTTAAAGGGTAATTTTCGCTATATTTTGCCCCTTTTTAACTTTTTGGATTTTTTTTTTTTTACTTTTTAATTTTAAAATATTTTATTACATAATTTTTATGATTATAAACATTTTTTGCAATTTATTATCATCATAATATCATCATATATCATAATAGGAATTTTTTATATCATTTATTATTTATCATTATTTTAAATTATTATTCATGTTTATATATATATTGCATAATATACATAAATTTAAATTATAGTAATCTATAATACATATGAATTTAATTAATAATTATATTAATAATTTAATATATAAATAATATAATATAATAATCTATAAAATAATTAATATTAACATACTAATTAATAATATAATAATAAAATAAATAAGTAAATAATAATAATAACGTATAATAATATTATAACTAATAATATTATTTATTTTAAATTATCAAATTTTGTATTTATTTTATCATCTATTACATGATTAATACATAATAGTAATTATTATCATTATTACCCTAATAATTCCGAAATCATCAAAGAATCAATAAAACGTCATTTGGAGTAATCTCTCAAAACTATATTTCTAGATTTTCCGCTTTTTCGACTTTTGGGATTTTTTTCTTACTTTTTATATTATATATGGACCAATTCCTGTTATTATCATCATCATTATCAGATTATCATTTATTATCGTTATCATCATCAATCATCATTTCATATTATCATATATTATCATTATAATTATATCATCATATTCAATTGTTATCATTATTATTGCAATTATGAGTTATAATATATATCTTGCAATAATACTAATACCCAACAATAATAATAGTAATAACATAATAATAAATTATAACATTTTATAATAATTATTTATCATATTTTAATTCAGTATTTAATTACTGTAATTATTAGTTATAACATTATTTTTGAATTATACTCCGAAATATAATAATGATAATAATAACAATATATTGTTAATAACAATATTATAACGACTAATTATTATTATTCATACTTAATATATTATTATTATGTTATATTAGAGTTATAATAGTTTTTTGGCAATATTGCTATTATTTAGATAGAGTAATATAAATATAATAATATTAATAATAATATTTTTAATATATATATTTAATAAATAATAATAATAATAATAGATAGATAATATAATATATTAATAATATTAATTATCAAAATCTTTATTCTCATATTATCATCATTTTGTCATGATTATACAATTCTGTAAATTATTATCATTATTTATCCCTTTTATTGCCGAATCATCAGAAATCGAAAAAACGTCATTTCTGTATACTCTAAATGCAATTTCGCTAGATTTTGCCGCTTTTTCGACTTTTGGGATTTTTTTCTTTTACCTTTTTTATATTATAATATGGACACAATTCCTGTTATATCATCATCATTATCATGATTATCATCATATTATCGTTTCATCATCATTAATCATCATTATCATCATTATCTCATCATATCATCATTATTGCAATTATTATCATCATTATTGCAATTTGTTATCATTATTATTGCAATTATTGGAGTTATAATATATTTTGCAATAATACTAATAACCACAACAATAATAATAGTAATAACAATAATAATAACAATAATAACGTTTTATAATATTATTTATATCATTATCTTAATTAGTATTTTAATTACTGTAATTATTACTGTTATAATCAATTTTTTTGCAATTATACTACTAATAAATAATAATGATAAAATAACAATAATAATGTTAATAACAATATTATAACGACTAGCATTATTATTATTATACTTATTATTATTATTATTATTGTTATTATTAAGTTATGATAATTTTTTGCATAGCTAATAAATAAGATAATAATAAATAATAATATATATATAATAATAATATAATGAATATATAATAATAATATAATAATGATAATATAATAATATTATAATATTCAAAAGTTATCAAAATTCTCTTTATCTCCACTTTTATCATCATTGTTGTCATGATTAATACAATTCTGGTATTATTATCATTATTACCCTAATAATTGCCGAAATCATCAAAGAAATCGAAAAAACGTCATTTTGGAGTATACTCTCAAAAGGCTATATTTCGCTAGATTTTGCCGCTTTTTCGACTTTTGGGATTTTTTTTTCTTTTACCTTTTTTATATTATATATGGACACAATTCCTGTTATTATCATCATCATTATCATGATTATCATCATTATTATCGTTATCATCATCATTATCATCATTATCATCATTATCATCATCATTATCATCATTATTGCAATTATTATCATCATTATTGCAATTGTTATCATTATTATTGCAATTATTGGAGTTATAATATATATCTTTGCAATAATACTAATAACCACAACAATAATAATAGTATAACAATAATAATAACATAATAACGATTTTATAATAATTATTTATATCTTATCTTAATTAGTATTGTTAATTACTGTAATTATTACTGTTATAAACAATTATTTTTGCAATTATACTACCAGTACAAATAATAATAATGATAATAATAACAATAATAATGTTAATAACAATATTATAACGACTAGCATTATTATTTTATACTTATTATTATTATTATTATTGTTATTATTAGAGTTATGATATATTTTTTGGCAATAATGCTAATAATTAAGATAAGAGTATATAATATAATTAATAATATAATAATAATAATATAATACTTAATAATAATAATAAAATAATAAATATAAATAATATAATACTAATAATATTAATAATATTCAAAAGTTATCAAAATTCTCTTTATTTCTCACTTTTATCATCATTTTGTCATTTATCATCAATTCTGGTATTATTATCATAACCTATTTAATAAAACAATAAACGTCATTTAGGAGTATTTTTAAACTTTTTATTATTCGCTAATTTTGTTATACCATATTCGTTATCACATATTATATCATATATCATTATATATACTATTCAATTATTATCATCATTATTATTGTTATCATTATTATTGCAGTTATTGATTTATATATATTTTTCATATACTATCCATACATTAATAATGTAATTCATATTATCAATAGATTTTAATAATTAATTATTATTATTTAATAGTATTTTATTACTATAACGTTATAATCAATTATTTGCAATTATACTCAAATATTAATAATATATATACATTTTATATTATTAAAATATTATTCGCTAGATTATATTATTATCTTATATATTATATCTATATAATAATTAATTAATAATTTTAAAAACAAATTAATATTATATAAATTTTTATATATTATTAATTAGTTATATTAATTATTTAATATTATTATAAAAATATTTTTTATTTTATAATAAAATAAATTAAAATATAAAATAATAATTATAATAACTTATAAGATTAATTATAATTAATTTTATTTTATTTTAATTTTTTAATTATTTTTTTTTGTAAGGTTTTTTATTAATAATAAAAAAATAAAAAAGTTTATATATACATATAATTTAATATTATTTTTATATTTTATTTATTATATTTTTAATATAATTAAATAATTTTTTTTTTATATATATAATTTAAAAATTATTAATATTTTATAATATAATAAAAAAACATAAACCATATATAATAAATTAAAAATTTTAAATTTCTTATTCCCTATTTACTATTTTTCTTTAATAAATTTGGAAATTACATTAATTTCCTAATAATTAAAAAAAACAAAAATAAAAAATTTATTTTTTTAAAGGTAATTATTAATTTTCCCTTTTTTATTTTGGTTTTTTTTTTTAACTTTTATATTAATAAACAATTGTTATTTTAACATATTATAATTTTCTATTATTATTTTTCATT
>NW_023650268.1:0-6059 GCF_015228065.2 Penaeus monodon | reverse complement strand
TTTATATATATATATTATATTATATTATATATATATTTATATATATACTATATATATTATAATATAATATATTGTAATTATTATTTTATTATATTTTTACATATATATATATATATATTATATATATATATATAAATATTATATTATATATTATATATATATATATATATATAGTAATTATATTTACACAACACACCAACACGCCAAACCAACACACACCAACACACACAACACACACAACAACCACCACAACACACTATTATATAATTATATATAATTATATATAATTATAAAATTTATATTATAATATATAATATATAATAAAAAAACACATACATATTATTACATAGATGAAATTATACATAACATTACTATATTATATTTTAAAATTAAACATGTATATATATATTTTAATATTATATATATATTTTTTTTAAATTTATAATACATTGTGGTTTAATTTTATTGTATATATATATATATTATATATATATATATATTATATATAATTATATATAAATATATATATAATTTTATAATATTATTATATTTTATATGTAATATATGTGTTATATATATGTATGTATGTGTAACAACATAACACAATACAACCACCACACCCACACCCACACCACCACAACCACACACACACCACACACCCACACACCACATACATAACATAAAATACATTACAATATATAATATTTATAATATATATATATATATAATATATTTAAAATTTATTAATTATATTGTTTTATAATATTATGTTAAGTATATAACATATACATACACATATATATATATATATATATATATTAATAATATTATTATAATATATATATATATATACCTACACACACACACACCACCACCACAACACCACACACACACCACACCACACACACCACCACACACCAACAACACACACACACCAACATATATATTATATATATATATATAATAATATATTATATAATATATATATATATATATATATTAGTTATGTTTTAAATATATAAAATAATATTATAATATATATATTATATAATATATATATATATATATATATATATAAAACAACATACATATATATACATGAATGTATAGACATACATACATTATTTTGTTTAAATACATATATATTATATTTTTAAATTTATATATATATTATTTTTAAAAATATAACATTGTGTGTATATATGTGTATATATATGTTGTTATAATATATATGTATGTATGTTGGTACACACCACACACACACAAAACACACACACACCAACACCAAAACCCCACAACACACACACCACAACACACACACACACACCCCCACCAACAACACCACCCCACACACCCCCCCAACCCACAAACCACACAAAACCCACCACACCAAAAAAATAATTATTTTATAATTAATATTATTTTATAATATATATTTATAAAAATAAAATTTTATAATATATTAAAATTATATTTTATATTTTGGGTGTAAATGTATATATATATATATATATATAATATTAAATATATAATAAAATATTAATATATTTAAAAACCCAATACAAAACACACATATATAATTAATTTTATAATATATAAATATAATATATATTATATAAAATTATTATAAAATAATTTTAAATTATTTTAAAATATAACCCAAACAACACCATACCCCCGGGTCCGTGTGTTGCTTTACCACACCCCCAATCCAACTGATCCAACCTTTTACCAATAAAAAATCTAATCTTTATATAGACCCACCACCAAAACCACAACCCACAAACCCCCACACACCAACAACCCCAACCACACCATAATATAAAATTTTAATATATTAATTATATATATTATAATATATATTAATATAATATATTTAAATTTTACACCAACCATTTTTTTATCAGGGGGTAATTTTTTTTTACATCCCACCTATCTATAAAAATACCCCATAAAAACAAACCCAGGGAAAAAACAAAAAAAACACACGGAAATCGGAAAAAGAAAAAACAAAATAATTGGCGGGGGAACCGTTGATCCTAAATTTTGGGAAAAAAACCGGGGTTTTCCAAATTCCGTCGGAACTTAAAGGGCCGAGTCGTCGAAAAAACCCCGTTGGAGGGTCCGGACTTCCCTCTCTGGAACCCCTTCGCCGGGAGAACCTCTCCTTTCTCCCTGGGTTTAAATCCGGTCCCCACACCCCCCTTCCCCGCCGGGCAAGGAATTCTCGGGGGAACACGTGGGGAAAAAGATTACATTTTCCCCCTTTGGGCCCAATGTTTTGGTTCCTTTTCGTTTAAGGTCCCGTTGGGTGGGGTTTAGAGGGTTTTTTTATTGAAAAGGGTTTTTTTTTTTGCCTTTTTGTTTTGGTGTGGAGCCCTGGGGCGGGGGAGGAAATTGTTAGTATTGTGGAAATTTCCACTATTAATAGACCACAAGGCATTAAAAGGGGTTCGGTGAGAAAAATGGTTAATTTGGGCGATGGGAGTGCCGAGAGTGTTAGCTTGATTTGGCAGTTATTGATGTTTTTAACTTGGTTTGTTTATCGACGCTTTGTTTGGGGGAAACCCTGCTTGAAGCTCTGGTTCTTGGACTTCTGAGTTTTGATTAAATAACCTTTCCACGAAGAGCCACCATGGGATAAGGGAAATTCCCCATTACAAACAGGCAAAGGTGGGTTGTTTTCCTATAAAAAAGATGGGCTAAAAAAACACGCCCAAAATATGCAAAAAATATGAAAAAAGGAAAGGAGAAGAGGAGAGAGAGAGAGAGGAGGGGGGAGGAGGGGGAAGGAGAGAGGAGGGAGAAGGAGAGAGAAGAGAGAAGAGAGGAGAGGAAGAGAGAAGGGAAGAGAGGAAGAGAGAGAGAAAGAAGGAAGGAGAAGGGAGGGAGGAGAAAAGAAGAGAGAGAGGGGGGAAGAGAGAAGAGAGAGAGAGGGGGGGAGGAGAGAGAAAGAGAGAGAAAGGGGAGGAGGGAGAGAGGAAGAGGAGGGGGAGAGGAGAGAGAGAGAGGGGCAAAGGCGAGCCTCAGAAATGGAAGTGCTTTAAACGCCCCGCCCCACCAATAATTTTACAACCCAAAAACCACCCCACCAACAGCACTCAAAAGGTGAGCGCTCAAAACTTCAACCGTAATCGCGATAAAACATTCAGGAATGGACTTGGACAAGAAAAGAAAGAAAATGTGTTTTGGGTTTATCGGGCCCGAAAAGAAAAATTGGAGTCCCTTCCAGGCATATTTGGGGTAGCAATGCATCGAGAGACCCCAAGATAAAGGGAAGAAACTCAGGAAAAATGTACTTGGGAAATCTACCGCAAAAAAAAAAAAAAAAAACAAAAAAAAAAAAAGCAAAAGAATGTTTAATAAGAGGCAACAAGGAACTGTCCTTTATAGATTAAAGACAGTTTTTCCTTGTGGCCTCTTCTTAAACAATCTTTGTTTTTTTTTTGTTGTTTTTTTTTTTATTTTTATCTATTTGGAGTCCCATGTAGGATGCAGTGTTTATGAGATTTTTGCTTCCGAGTCCCACGGCATTCCTCGGACACGAAAAATTTAGAGAAAAAATTATTGTGGTGTCCTGATGGTTTTATTATCATGTTTTTTTTCAAAGTTTTGCTGTGTTTTCTTGTCTCCCCTCCCTTGGGACCTCAGGAAAAAAAAAAAAAGTAAACTAAATAAGCAGTGACCCAGCCTCATGTGGAGAGAGAGAAAGAAAGGGGAACAGAAAAGATATGAAGTTTAAATAAGAAAAGAAAAGAAAGAAAAAGAATAGAAAAGAAACGAAAAAGAGAAGGAGAAAGAGGATGAAAAAGAAAAAGAAAAAAAAAAAAAGAAAAAGAAAAAAGAAAAAAAGAAAAAAAAAGAAGAAAAAAACAAGAATTAAAAATAAAACTGAAAGAAAAAAAAGAAAAAAGGAAAAAAAGGAAAAAAAGAAAAAGAAAAAAAGAAGAAAAAGAATATAATTAATATTATATAATATATATATATATAAATATATTTATATAATATATACTATATTATTAAACCATACATAACATTACACCACCACACAACCACACCACACAACAACACACCACACACCACACAACCCCCACACAACATATCTATATATATTATATAATATATATTATATATATAATATAATAATATATATTAATATTATATATATAATATATATATATATATATATATACCACATATATTATAATATTATATACAATTAATATATATATATATATATATATATATATTATATATATTATATATATATTATATATAATAAAACCAGCCTCCCCTCAAAGAAAGCATGGCGGCCTCCTCCTCCCCTCTTCCCCTCATCATCTCTCATCAACCTTACCCAAACCATCTGCACAGCAAACAACACTCGGCCCCGAAAGACCAAACCTGATCGCAAACAGCATAGGAAGTTTAAATTAGTTTTTTTGGGGCAAGGAAGAAGGGAGAGGAATCCCGTGGGGAGCACGGGGCAGCCCAAGATTGGTGGGGAAGGAGGGAGGAATTTAAGGCGGAATTTTCAGGTGGCCGACGAGGGTCCACCGGGAGCGCGCGGCGCTTCATGTGTGGATGGGTGATGTAACACGTGTTGGTGCTTGTGTGGTGGGATGTTTTTTTTTGTGGAATATATACAAATACAATAAAATAACAATACACACACCACAAAAATAATATTGTATATACATAACGTACAATATATATATATATTATATAATATTATATAATATATAATATATATAATAATATATTAAATATATATGTTGGGGTGTGTGGTTGTGGGGTGTTGTGTGGTGTTTTGGTGGTGGTGTGTTGGGTGGTTGTGGGTGTGTGTGTGGGGTGTGTGTGGTTGTGGTGGTGTGGGTGGTGGGTTGGGGTGTTGGGTGGGTGTGTGTGGTTTGTTGTGTTGTATACATGCACACACACCCATACAATATAATATATATATTATATATATATATATATAATATATATAGATTATTATATAATATGTATGTATAATTATAAATATAATATATACATTATTATATATTAAAAAAGAACATAATACACAACACACACAACAACAACACCACAACAATACAACAAAACAACATATATATATATATATTATATATATTATTATATATAATTATATATAATATTATAATTTAAATTTAATGTAATAATTTAATGTTAATGTAATTAAAAATGTATTTAATGTATGTATATATATATAATATATAAAATTATAATAATACTATCATACAATATATAGATAATAGATATTTTCGGCGCGCGGTTTGTTGTATATTATTTAATAAATACGCTTGTGGTGGTTGGTTGAATAATAATGTATATATATAATCTAATATTTTTATATAATATATCTATAAATCTATATCTATAAATCCTATCTAATAAAAATAAATATTAATATATATATATAATATTAATATAATAATATATAATATATATATATTATATATTAATATATGCACAACAAAATATATATATATATATTTATATTAATAATTATATATTATAATTTATATTATTATTATATTTAATATATGTAATATATATATAATAAATATATATATATATAGAATAGAATAGATTAGATAATAATAATTAAGATAATATGATAAATTTTAGATATATAGATAAGATATTTAATAAAACCCATAAAAAAATTAATAAAAAAAAATGTAAAATATATTTTATTATATATATATATATATATATAAATAATATATATCTATATATAATATAATATATATATATATTATAATTATACATGAATAATGTTATTAAACAACAACTCACAATTCTAAGAGCCCACGGATAAAAGCGAACCGCGGAACTAAAAAAAAAAAAAAAAAAAAAAAAAAAAAAAAAAAAAAAAAAAAAAAAAAAAAAAAAAAAAAAAAAAAAAAAAAAAACTTAAAAAATTTAATAAATAAAATTTAAAATTACAAAAAAAGGGAAAAAATTTAAAAACTAAATAAAGGGGAAGAGGGGGTTTTTAAAAAAAAAAAACCGGGGAAAAAAAAAAAAAAGAAAAA
>NW_023650267.1:0-5000 GCF_015228065.2 Penaeus monodon | reverse complement strand
CAATATATTTTATTAATATATAATAAAATATATATTATATAATAAATACTTTAATAATAAAAATACTTTAATATATTTTTCATTTATATATATATATATTATATATACATAATATATATTAAATTAATATTTTATAATATATATATATATATAGTTTATTAAAATATATATATATAGTATTGAATATTTTTAATTTAATATTTATAAAAATATACATATATATATTGAATATAATATACAAAATTAAATATATATATATAATATAATATTTATATAATATAATATGTATAATAAAACTATATATACATTTTTAAAAAAAATGTGTAGGTTATATATATATATATATAATTAATTATATATATATATATATAATATATTATATGTATGTATATTTATATACATACTTTATAATATATATATATTTTTATATATATGTATATATTATTATATATAGAGGGGTGGTGTTTCCCGTGCATGGTGATGTGAAGCGATGGGGGTACCCAGATGTTTTAAGTGCTTGCACCCTTTCTGCTTGCAGTTTCCACCCTGGCAGCCCAGTGCGAAAAAGGGGAGCAGCTTCCGCTAAGTCTCCCCTGCCAGGTACGCCTCCCCATCTTAAACTTCTGCAGTGCCCCTCGGGGCCCACCCATGGGAAATGGGGGTACCTTGCGGCCCAGGCAAAATCTGGGGGGGGATCTCGGAGCAGCAGGAGCCCCAGAGGACGGAGTTATGGCCACCGGCTGTGGACACGCTCTGGCTTCGTACCAACTCCTCCCCCCTAGCCACCCGGGGGAAATGGGGCGGCTCGGGGGGGGGGCCCTTGCCAGTCCTCCCCCCCCCAAAAATGCCCCTCGGCAACCCCTTTAAAAAATGGAAATGGGGGGGGGAGGGGGTTGTCCTCCCACCCAGAAAAGTAAGGGGGGCTGTGGGCCCCCGCTGGGGGGGAAAATGTGGGGGTGCAGGATTGGAGCGAGAGTTACCGCCCCGCCTGCGCCCGGAGGCGCCAACCCCCATGAAGCTTGGGGGGGAAAACCCCTGGGGAACCCACAGGGGAAGGCGGTCCCAAGCCTGCCGACCCCTTTATCTGGGGCTGTGTTGGGGGGGCGGCAGAGGTGGCGTGCACCCGGAGTGACCCCCCGAGGCTTAACCTCGGGCGTGTTTTCCCGGGTAGGCGTTGGAACATCCGGTCCTTGCGGCGGATGAGGGTTACCTCTGCTATCGCGGGAATTGAAGGACTGGGGGGTGAGGTGGCTGCCCTCTCCGAGGTGAGAAGACCTGGAGGGGCCGATCAGTGTGGGGGTTACCCCTATATGGGGGGGCCGCAGCGGGTCACCCCCTCCAGGTGTGCCATACCCATCTCCAGTCAAATTCAGCCTGCGGTACGGGGTGACACGGTTGATGAGCGTATCATGGTTGAGACTGAAGATGCTTTGGTTTTCATGTCTTTATTGCTGTATAGCTCCTACCGAGTACATAAAACCGATGTGAAAGAGGGTTCTACGCCAAACTGCATCTGGGGGAGACGTTTGCCCCCGGCGAGAATTCGCATTGTTCTGGGCGATTCAATGCGGATGGGCTGTGACCGAGGGTACGAGATGTTGTGGCCCCCATGGCGGGAGTGATCCAGCAGCGAGAATAGCCCCCTTCTCGGGACTTTCTAGGTCCCAGAAAATGAGGATCTTGGCTCGGGTCCACCCTCCAACCGCATCGCTGGATTTGGTACAGCGATACGGGTCAGGGCCAAGGAGTCGACCACACCCTTGTCAGCACGCGAGGAGGATCCCCCAGAACTGCAGGGTTTACCGGAGTGCTGAGTTCTGGGCCCCGACCATAGGCTGCTTGTGGCTACCCTGCGGGTCCATTAAAAACCCCCCGTCCCCCCAGTGGCCACCCAAAAGGTGTTTCATGGACAGACTAAGGGAGGAGGAGTGTCCCCCCGGGGTTCGCCCGGCAGTTCTGACCGTTCTGGGAAACCAGAAACCTGACGGACCCAGTTGCTCTGGGGAGCCTTCAAGCGCGTAACACTCGAAGCAGCTAGGAACCCTTTGGCGTACGCCCAAGGACAAGGAGAATACCTTCCCGGAGACATTAGGGGCCACTGAAGCGTGTCGCAAGGCTGGGCTAAAGGGAACCGAGTCTTGGTTTTCCATGGGCGTGGGTCGGACACTGCTGAAAAGGGACAAGGAACATTATCAGGAATCTGCTGAGGAGGTCGAAGGCCATTCTTGGTAAAGGGACCTTCGCCCTGCCTACCAACCCCGAAAAAAATAACCCTAAGCCCTCCTCACAGATGAGCAGCCCGATCAGGGGAGGCGGTCATTCAGTTTTCATGTTGGGGTCGTGAAGTTGGGCTGAGTTTTTTTGAAAGTTGTACCAGGGGGATCCCCCAAATAGTTATTTTGGATGCAAGCGAGGTCTCAGTCCCTTTTGCCGGACCCCCCATAGCGAGGAACCCTCTACCCTAACAGAGGTTAGGCTGGCGATTTCCAACAAAAGAGTGGGAAAGCTGAGGCATTTTGGATACCCTGCAAAAATGCTAAAGGCGGGGGTGAATTGGCTGGGGCCTGATAAGCCGACTGCCATTGGCAGTTGGTACCATTCCCCCTGACCGCTGAGGGGCGTGGTATCCCCCCTCTGGAAGGGGAAAGGGGACGAGGGATGTAGCAACTACCGGGCATTACACTGTCAGCAACCAGGCAAGGTTTTTGTCCCTTCTTCTGAACGGATCCCCAACCACCTACTGGGGCACCAGAGGGCCCGGGGCAGCTGGGGTTTACTCCCGGCAAGTCCACAATAGACGTATATACGCTTCGAGTAATTGTGGAAAGCTCTCGTGAGTTTGGTCGTGGGTTGCTTGCAGCCTACATCGACCCAAAAAGGCGTTTGACTGGTGCATCGGGAACGCTATGGGGGACCTGAGGGTCAGGGGAATTCGACCAAAATTATTGGCCTGATAGAAGCCCCTATACTGGGATGAAAGTGCTTTAAAATGTGGTGGGGGTATGTCGAACTTTTTCCCGTTAACAGGGGGGAGGGGAAGGCTGGTCCTTGCCCCACACTTTCAACACTTGTATGGACTGGATAATGGGCAGAGCTACTAGCCAAAAATCAGTCGGAGCAACACTAGGGAATATTTAAGTCCGGCCTTTACTTTGCCGACGGTTCCATCCCATCGAGTCCTTGGGGTCACTTTTGGCGGTCTTGAGCATTTTGCAATGAGGGGAAACCCTAGGCTTAGAGGGCTCCAGGACCAAGACCAAGATTTTAGGACTTTTGGGGGCCCGTTAGGGGAAAACCCGTTCAGCGACCATGCTTGCGGCGAGGGCGTTGAAGTCACAGAAATTTTAAACCTTTGGAGCGTAGTCCCTACTCTGGGGGTTTTCAGAAGAAGTCAGTAGACGGATTGGTCTGGGAACAGGGCCCTGAACTCGATCAACAAGAGCGTTTGGGGTGTCGGTACCTATGCAGAAAGGGCCAAGTGCGTGTCTTAAGGCCCTTTTACTTCCAGTTTTTCTCTAGGAAACGAAAAACCTGGCGTATTTAGTGCCTTGGAGTCTCGCCTTTTTTGCCCTTTTTAACAAGTCCCTTCGCCCGGATCATGGGGGACAGTGGAGGACCCCGTGTCCAACCCGGGGGTTACACCGTGAGACTGGCATGGGACCTGTTACGGGATAACCGGGATCGCCAACTAGGCATATGGGACCTAGCTGCCTCCTATGGACGACCCTGCCCCCCAGGTTGTCTCTCTGCGAGACAACCCCGGGTGGAGGGACCTGTGGGACGTCCTGGAGTCAGGCTTGGGCAGCTGCGAGACCTGTGGAGGAAAAAAGAGATGGGGCCCTTGGGGTGCTGGAGACTCGCCCCGGGGACCTCGTGGTGGAAGCAAGGGTGGATGCGGCCTGCCCCCCTGGCGTTAGCCCCCCGATGATGATGATGATATACTATATATAAATATATAATATATATATATATATATATATTATATATATATATATATATAGTATGTAATTATGTTACATCCATATAATATAATACATATATAAATTATATATACAAATATGTAATTTGTTACGCCGACCGCCTCGTCTCTCTCCACCAACACAAGGGAGGTAGGCAGCGGCGTTTCTATCCAAGGGTGGAACAAAACAGTCCAAGAGGCTCGAGCAACCCCGCTCCCAGAACACCACGTGGGGAAAACGCCAAGTGGGGGGGAGGCCGGGGGCACAAATAGGGACATTAAGGGAGAAAAAACCCGCATGTACATGCAGATACAGCTTATAAAAAAAGGGGGAACAAAAAGTTTTTAGGGCAAAGGACACCACGAGGGTTTTCCCCGGGGCAACACCCCCAAATCCCTGTCTGGTTGTTTCCCCGCACCCGCCACAGTAGTTGCGTCAGTTGCCCCGGTCCCTTCATGTTAAAAACATGCCAGGTATCCTTTTTTATGTTAACACATGTTTCACACAGAGACAAAGACCCCCCTGGCGTAGCACATCCCCCCCCATCAAGCGACGACCCGTTCTCTGACATACCCAAAACCTGAAAAAAAATACAGAAAATTTACATAAAATTAGTCCTCGGGAAAAAACAAAATTCTTTCAAACAAAAATAACCGTAATTGTAAATCAGTTCCAGAAAAAACAAAAAACTTTTAAACCAGCGCGGGGTTTTTCACCTCGTGGGGGCGCTCTGGAGGGTGGGCCGGTAGAATGGCAGTGGCACCAGAGGGAATTGCCCCAAGACCTGGGTCATGGTCACCATTGACGTTTTGTTTTCGCCCTCACCCCTCCAAATGTCGTCCTATCCGGTCGCGTCTGCCCCGTCCTCAGCCGCACTGGGGGTAACTCATCTTCTTTTTCACCAGGCCCCAGGAGTAGCTTTCCGGCCCATGGAAAGCCACAGCCGGGCCCACGTGGACAAACCCAGGCGTTTTCGCCCCCTGCGAATTTGTAGGGACTCAGAGAGGGGCCCCTACCACCCTGAGGCCCTTTTCCCGGGGT
>NW_023650266.1:0-6061 GCF_015228065.2 Penaeus monodon | reverse complement strand
CCCTTTTTTTTGTTTCCCCCCCCTCCCCCCCCCTTTCCCCCCCCCCCGCCCCCCCTCCCTCCCCCTCCCTTCCCTTCCTTTTCCCTTTTGTCCCCCCCCTTCCCCCCCCTTTTACTCCTTCCCCCCTTTCCCCCCCTCCTTCCTTTTCCCTTTCCCTCCCCCCCTTTTCTGTCCCCCTTTTCCCCCTTTTTCCCTCCCCCCCTGGGGCCCTCCCCCTTTCCCCCCCTTCTGTGGCCCCCTCCCCCCCCCTCCCCCCTTTCCCCCACCCTTACTTCCCCTCTCCATCCCCCCCCCCCCTGTTCCCCACCCTTACTGCCCCCCTCTCCCTGCTTCCTCATGCCCCCAAATCATTTTTTTCCTCCGGCGGCCCTTCGCTGCTCAGGATGCGAGGCGGTCGCTAAAAACAAAATTTCCCTTGAAGAACCCCTCCGAGAGAAAAGGTCAGCGAGATGCCCTGGGAGGAGCGAGATATATTCACCTTCCCGCACACCGTGAAATTTTATATATAATATATATATATTAATATAATATAAAAATATATAAATATAAAATTAAATATGGAAAAATTATATATATAATATATAATATATAAAATATATTTAATATAAAATATAAATAATATATATATATATATATATATAATTTTGTGTGGGGTTGGTGGGGGGGTGTGGTGGGGTGTGTGGGTGGTGTGGGGGGGTGGTTTTTGGGGGGGGGTGTGTGTGTGTGTTTGGGTGTGTGTGGGTGTGTGGTGGTGTGTGTGGGGGCCGTGCGTGCGTTTGTGTAGTGTGGTGGTGGTGTGGGGTTGGGGGGGGTGTGGGTCGTTTGGTTGTGTTTATAATTATAAAAAAATACAAGGTATATATATATAATATTTTAAAAATTATATATTATATATTTTAATATAAAAAACATAAAAATATAAAGATGATAAGCACACACCAACACCACACACCACACATATAATTAATTAATATAAAATATATATATATATAAAATTTAAAAAAAATATATATATATATATATATAATATTTTAATTTATATATTATAAAAAATTATATATATATATATATATATATATATTATTGTGTTGTGTGTGTGTGGGGTGTGTGGTTTGTGTGTGGTATATAAAATATATATGTAATATGTATGTATATATATATAAATATATACATTTTAATAATATAAGTTTTAATAATATTTAATATAAATAATTAATATATATATATAATATGGTGTGTGTGGGTGTGTGTGTGTGTGTGGTGTGTGGTGGGGTGTGTATCTTAATAGTATATATGTATGATAATATATAATAAAAAAAAGGGGAAAAAAGAAAAATTTAATAAAATAAAAAATATAATAAATACACACAAAAAAATATATTAATAAAATAATATAATAAAATTTTAAAAAAATACAAAATAAAAAAATTATATAAAGTATATAACACACCACACACACCAACACACACACACCCCAAAAAACACAACATTAATATATAAATATTATATAATATTAATATTATATAAGTATATATGTAATATATATATAATATTATATATTATAATATATATACACACACAAAATATGCATGGATACACACCACCACGCAAAACCACCACACACAACCACACACACAACCCCACCCACACCCGCACACACACCACACACGCACACCACACACACACACAGCACACAACAACACACACACACACACACCATATAATTTTAAAATTTAATTATATATATATATATATATAATATATATATACAGTTATATAAATATATTACACACAACACATATATATCTGTTTTTGTTATATAACATACATGCCATCGCTATTAATGATATAATAAAGAAAAAATTGTATGGGTTTGGGTGTGACTCGTAAATTTCGAATTCAATCGGGAATTCAGAACCCGAATCATTTAAACGCCTTTCCCTTCTCGTTCAGTTGTTAAGAAGCTGTGGGCGTGCATGCGGAGTGGGCGGGTTGTGTGTGGAAAAATTATATTATATATAATATTTTAAAATTATATAAAATACATATAATAAATATAATATATAATATATGGTTGTGTGTGTGTGTGTGTGAGTGTGGGTTGTGTGTGTGTGTGTGTGTATTTGTGGTGCGTGTGTTTTATGTGTGTGTGTGGGTGTGTGTGTGTGTGTGTGGGTGGGGTGGTGTGTGTGTGTTGTGTGGGTCCATGCGTATTTAGATCATGCTGGTGTTTACCGTATACGGTAAAGAAGTGAAACATGGTTTTTGTATACAAGCAGTTCTGAATTCTGTTATTTATCCTTGTTAGTGCTTTTGCAAGTTCTCCGCAAACTGCGCCAAAAGAAACCTTGATTAGCGTAATGAGCAAACTTCGCCGTCGGACTATTGTAAGGCGAGAATCCCTGGCTCAAAGTCCTGCGTATTATGCCTGGAAGGGAAGAGCGTTCTTCACAAAGCGGTTGGCGAATCAGACCTATCGCCACGCAGCCTATCATTGTTTCAGCCGTGACACACACAAACACACACACACACACACACACACACACACACACACACACACACAACACACACACACACACACACACACACACACACACACACACACACAATATATTTGTATATATATATATATAGATATTATATATTTTTTTATATATATAGATAATATATATATATATAGATATAGTAATATATAATAATATAATATGCACAGTAGATGTAGGTATGATGTGTGTATTTATGTATGTATGTATGTATATATGTATATTTACAATATTAGATACAGATACATAATAATATATATATATATATATGATAATGAACAGATAGATATATACATAACATATTATATAATAATAGTATATATATATCTATCATCATTATCTATCTATCTATCTATCTACTATCTATCTATCATCTATCGACTGATCTATGATATATTGATAAGATATATGTATATAATATAGATATATATAATATATCATATATATATATATATATATAGATATATATAGATATATATAACATACACACACAAACACACACACACACACACATACACACACACACACATAATATATATATATAAACACACACAAACACTCACACACAAACACACACACCCCCACACACAAAACACACAGCACACACACACACCAAATAAAAATATAAAATATAATTTAATATATAATATTATAATATATAATATATATATATAATTTTTATATATATATATATTATTTTAATATATATTAAAAATATATATATTATTTTATATAATATATATTATATATATTTTTTGGTGTGTGTGTGTGTGGTGTAGTATATACAACATACATACATAAACTTTTAAAATATAAAAATATATAATAATATTTTAAAAATAATATATATATATACACAAAACACACACACAAGCACAAATATACATAAAATATATATGTATATATATATAAGCACAAATATATATATAATATATAAAAAATTTTATTATATTAATAATTATATAAAATATTTTTTTTTTTTTTTTTTTTTTTTTTTTTTTTAATAACGGTGGGTTTCTGTTTGAGCCGCCTGGTCACACCATGTTTAATACACACACCACAACCACACAACACACACACACACACACACACACAACACACAACACACACACACAAACAACACACACACCCACACACAAACATAGCACACAAACAACACACACACACACAACACACCACACACACACACACACAAAAACATATACAAAAAAACACCCCCCACACAACACAACACACACATAACATAAAAATATTATAAAAATTTTATTAATATATATATATATATTAATATATATATATGTAGTAAAATGAAAAGTTTTTCCTTTTTCCAAAGCTTTTATGAATCTTTATCCTCCCCCAGGCGCCAGGTAAGAATTTTAAGCACAGGTGAGGGCGCCTAAATTCCCCCTTTACCCCCAGGAAAAAGAAATGTGGTTTTAAAGCGAGATCTTAAGGATTAAAGATACAGGCTGCTTTTCGTTTTTCGGACGACAAAAAAAAAAAAATTTTAAAAAATTTATAAAAAAAAAAGAAATATATAAAAAAAAAAAAATAAAAATTAAAAATAAAAATTTATAAATAAAAAATAAATAATATATATTGTGTGTGTGGTGTGTGTTTGGGTTGTGGTGTGGTGGTTTTTGTGTGGTGGTTGTGTGGTGTGTGGGTGTGTGTGTGTGATGTAAGTATACAATATACACATTTATATATTAAAATTAATAATAATGTTTTATATTAAAAATTTTTAAATATATAGATTATATAGTAAAAAATTTTATTTTAAAAATTTATATACCACCACACAACCCCACACCCCAACCCCAACACCACACACACACACACACAACCACGCACAACCACACCACCACACCACACACACACACACACACAAAACACACACAACACACACACCCAATATAATTATAATATATATATATAATTATATAATATATATAGGAGAGGGGAGAGGGGGAGAAGAGAGAGGAGAGATACACACACCACACACACACACACACAACACATATATGTTGTTTTAAATCTATTATTTATCTTCATCTATCATCTATCTATTTATTATCTATCTATTATTTCTATCTATCTTTTATCTATCTATCTATCTATCACTATCTATCATCTACTATCTATCTATCTATCTTAATAATATGTAATGCTTACACATACAACATAGATGTATTTTTTTTTACATTACCTATTACATCTATCGATACATACCCTTAAATATTTTATAACAAGCCCGTAATGAAAATGTAAAAAAAAAAAGAGAGAGAAAGATATATATAAATTACAAAATAATATATTTTTAATATAATATATATATATATATATATATATATATATAATATATTAATGTTATTTAAATATATATTTATATGTATAAATATATATTAAAAATATAATAATAAATGTGGTGTGTTGTGTGTGTGTGTGGTGTGGGGTGTGTGTGTTTTGTGGGGTGTGGCGTGGTTGGGTTTGTGGGTGTGGTGGTTTTTGTGGGGGGGTGTGTGTGTGTGTGTGTTGTGGTTGGTGTGTGTGTTGTTGTGGTGTTGTATATTTTATATTATATATATATATATATATATAATATATTATTATATCGTGTGTGTGTGTGTGTGTGGTGTGTGTGATGAAAAAAATAAAATATGTATTTTTTATAATTATATATATTTTATAAAATAGTATATTATAATATATATAATAATATATTATTTAATATATGTTTATATATTATATATAAAATATATATATAAATATAAAATAATATATATATATTATAATATCGTGTGTGTGTGTGGTGGGGGTGTGTGTATGTAAATAAATAAATATATGAAATTATAAGTATTTTAATATTATATTATAAATATTTTAAATTATATTAAAAATTTATATAAAAAATAATAAAATTTAATATATTATTATTTTAATATATAATAATATTTTAATAATATGAACATATACACACACAATAAATTCAACATATACACACAGCTAAGCGTAACGGCCAAAAGAAGGCGGTTTTGGGGCGCACGAAACTGATTTAGGAGGGGGGAGGGCAAGATTTGAAAGATAAGGCAACATTCGGTCAACAAACGAGCTTGGTGGGGTTCCCAAGTTGGGCTCATGCATTAATTTAATATAGCAAGACCTTGTTAATTTTTCCGCTGACGGGAGACGGGTTGTGAGGGATCCTCATCACAAGTCAGGGTTGGGGCGAGGGGGGGGGGGCGGGGGGGGGGGGGCGGGAAAGGGGGGGGAGGAAAAGAGAAAGGAGTACGACGGGTTTGTAGGGCCCGTTTTCCCTTTTCCTTTTTGGAAATTTTCCCGTTTTTTTTCTAGCTTAGTCTTTAAAACCCTTTTTTTAAAACCCCCTAATCCGTTACAAGTTTTTTTAAGGTCCCCACCTTTGAACCCCTTTCGGGATTTGATTTGTCTGCCTTCTTTCCCCCTTTTTTCTCTCCCCCTTTTAGTCTCTTTTGTTTGCCTTTTTTCCCCTTTCCCTT
>NW_023650264.1:0-5000 GCF_015228065.2 Penaeus monodon | reverse complement strand
ACAGAATATCTTTTCATTTGTATGCATATTGTGTTCACAGCTAAGTCTATGTACTAATTCAGCTCTTTTCGCAGGGTGTTGCCGTTATGCGCTAGTCCAGCCGCAGTTATGGTTGGTATTAGAGGGCAGGTGTCGGCGTCTGTCCATGGTCGTGTCTCGCTCGTCCCTCTTCTCAGGACCTGTAGTGGCGGCCGTTGTCCTCTGTCGTGGGTGGTCGGCTTCCGATCGCTCCTCTCGTGGCCTGGTGCCTGCCGATACGTTCTGGAGTGAATGGGCCGGACCGAGCGTGAGGGACCGCCGGAGAAAGTTAGAAGCCTTCGACGAACGTTGACGATGGAGAGGAGAAGATCGAAGTCAGGAGGGGAGGGATGATGTAGTGAAAGAAACTTCTGCATCTGTCTCTGTTGCCGGTGACGGAGCCCGTATCCGTGAATGCGGCTGCCTCTCGCCACCTGAATATACTTTAAAGAGAGTATTGACAATCCAGTGATTGTAGTTTTACTTTATGTTCAGTTTGGCTTTTTAGCTTGTGTGATGTTTGCCTTTTTATGTTCATTTTGCCTTTTTATCTTGTGTGATGTTTGCCTTTTTAGCTTGTGTGATGTGTGTGCATGTGTTGATTCTTTTAATCTTTTATCTCGTCCTCATTTTACTCTTTTTTTCTAAAGTTAGTATTCTATTTATTTTCCTCCTTTTAATGATTTGTATTTTCCTGTGTTCCTGTAGTCCTTTACTGTCAATTTTACTTAATTTCCAGCATCTTTATCACTTCGTAATCTTTTGGTTATCGTTTTATCTTCTAATTATTTTTACTATCCTTATTTAATTGGTTACGGGGAAGCTTTAATATAACTCGTTCATAGAGACCGTGCGCGCCCTCTAACTTTAAAAGGGGCCGCACATTGTACTGGGGCTCTCTTTTCTCTTATCTTGAGAAGCTTAACATCTCCTTGCGCGGCGTCTCTTTTGCCGTGTGACTGAGGATTTGGATGCTGATTTCTTTTCGCCTGGATATTTGTAAGTACGTGGCCAAGTGCACATGCTATACATACAAACTGAATTAAGATAATCTGGTGCCTAAATTAATGTATAAATGATCAGAATTCTCTTGTTTACCCCCACCCTCAGTCAGTTTTATTTGTGCCTGATTCTCTGCTGTCTTGCTTATTTCATTTTATCCTTTTTTTTTTTTTTTTGTCTTTTTTTTTTTTTTTTTTTTTTTTTTTAATCTTACCCAGTATCTGTTGTAAGGTTTTAAAATATTAGAACATGAAGAGTCAGACTCGGGGACGCAATCACCCAAACGAAGCCTAAAGAATAAGGTTGGCAGTACTGCAGCCCTACACCATGGCACGCCCGCTACCACTAGCCAGGGGCGTTGCAAATCACTACAACTATATATTTTATGGTGGACAGTCAGTGGGAGTGATTGTAGAAAGCCGGTTGGCTTTATCAGTTCATTAGTAATGAGGGTGTCTTGTTTGTTTATTAAGCTCGTTTTCTTTGCACCGGCCTTCACCCCGTTGCTGTTGCCTTTCCTTTAATGTTTTAATGGTTTAACTCCGTCCTGTATGTGTGATATGTATAGCCTCCACATCTTTTTGGTCTGTGATTTTTTTCCTGGTTTAATTTTACTACTTTGTGTTTTTAATGTTACTTACGTGTTTAATCAGTTTGTTTGATTTTAGTATTCCATTTATTTTGCTCCTTTTACTGCTTTGTATTTTCCTGTGTTCCTGTAGTCCTTTACTGTCAATTTTACTTAATTCCCAGCATCTTTTCAATGTCCCACATAAAAAAAGATAATAATAATTTTGAGTTCTTTATCCTTCATTTTACTATGTTTTGTATTATTTATTTTAGTGTCATTTGCTAGCTTTTTACGGTTTGATTTTAGTAGGCTTCGTTTATATTATTTTACTGTGTTCTGTGTCTCTTTGGCTTTCTCTGTATAATCTTTTAGTGTGCACCTTTTACTTCAATTTTACTTGCGATGTTTTACTGTCTTATTTAACTTTATCAAATGTATTATTGTCTCATTTAACTTTTCAAATATTTATTGGCCCTTTTATCTCAACTTTTGCTAACCTGTGACCCTACATTATAGTTTCTTTTGTAGATTTTAGATCTGCCTATCAGTTCATTAGGCCTAGAACAAGGAGGAATACGCATAATTCACAACCATCTGCAAGCCAGGAATCTAGTTCAAGCCGGTCCTCCCCAACAGGTGTTATGCCGCCTTTAGAGGAACCTCTTGGACATGACAATAGTGGACGAATTACAGGGTAAGTTGAAAATGAACAATTAGAAGCGGTGGCCGAATTCCCCCGTTATTTTTTTCCTCAGTCCACAACAGTTGGATTCTCAGGCACCCCTGGGTACAGTTCCTGGTATCCAGCATCATATCACGGCAAATAGGGGTGGCCCCCTTAGTACATGTCAGTGGCGCCTCCCAAAAGCTATTATTTTGGTAATAACGATAATAATGATATAGAAAAAATAACTATCGTTGTAAAACTAGAAATGTATTCCCAACAGCATTTTCCCCATTTCTAATGTATTAGATTGAAGCCACATGCATGGTGAGTAAAACAATCGTCATTTTTAAAAGCTCATGTAGCATAAGTATCATAAGCGATATATAAACTTGATTGTACAAATTGCCGAGAATCACTTACGTTGAAAATCATTAATTAATCAAAATTCTATTTAATTAGAATATTGCAATGTCCTTTGGTGGGTACTTGAGTAACAACCATCGAACACGAGCTGACTATTTTTTTTTTTTTTTTTTTTTTTGCTCGTGTGTGTGTGTGTGTTTGTGTGTAGCTGTGTGTGTGTAGCTGTATGTGCCTAGGAATGGTGTTTATTAATGTAGAACGATTTGTAACAGCTTATTTTTCTTAATATACGCCAATCTTTTCTAACTCATTTCAAAGTATATAATGGTGTTTACTGATATCTCAACCAGTCCTCAGCAGCCATGTGCTGTTATCCCCTGGTACAGCTTCCGCCAGCTGCCCACAAAATAACCCTCCAAGACATTAGATTAATATTATCTATAACTAATGCTTGCTGTAGCTCAGTGTTATTTCTTGACTTAGACATTGTTCAAATTCAGTTAAAAGATATACTTATCATTCAGGTTTTCTATAATCAAGCTAATACTTAATGTTGAAGATTCCGTAATATCGAATATGAAATAACAAATTGAAATTGTTATTAAAGCAACCAATCATCATTAACTTTCACGTTTATTTTATTTAATCTATTTGTTGTATTTTTTTTTTTATGTGTTTTTATTTTTTTTATATATATATTTTTTTTCTGTATTACCCTTAGATAAACAAATTGATTTCTCTTGAATCTTGAAAAGGGTTGTCCATTTCTATTACTTGGCAGCTTTTATTCTTAAGAATCTCTCTACTTTTGCATTTATTATTTTCAGTATTCTTGGGTTAAGTTGATTATCATCCTCCAAGGGTGCCTCTATTTAACGCCCTACTTTTTTCTTGTTTTACAGTGGCTGCCACGCTCTCGTCCAGGATTTATTAGGTGAGTATTTCTGTATTGGAGTACTTATGTCCATCCTTTTTTCTTCCTCCTCCTCCTACTCTGTGGCTTGATGAGTAGCGCAGATGCGGGCGGTGGTAGTAGGGTTCTCCTTTGGTTGGACTGACCTTGGCGGCTCAATGGACACTTGCCATGGCGTGGAGTGTCTCCGCCTGCACCTCACCATGCGTGGGTGTGGGTCGTGGGAGCACAGGTTAAGTATACCCCGTGCGGCAAAGGGAACCAAGGCTCTGTGCAGCTTGACGGATATCTGGTACGGTCGTGGAGCGTCTCCGCCCGCTCCTCGTGAGAGACATTATGTTCGTCTCGCAATGCGTGAGTGTGGGTAGTGGCGCCTTGGGCGCGCCTAAGGGTGCCTCGTCCCTCTGGCAGCTTGATGGATATCTGCCAGGATTAAGGAGTGTCTCCGCTCGTCTCGCACAAGGTGCTTGCGAGTAGTGCCAGCACAGGTGAGGTGCACCTCGTGCACCTTTGGGTGCCACGTTCTAGGCGGTAGAAGTGGTTGTTGAAACTAGAACTTCCTTGGGGGATCTGAGATCGCCGCTCTGCTTTCTTAAGCTTGTCGTCACACATCTCCCCTCCTCCTCTACTCTCCATACTCCTTCATATCCCTGACATGTTAGGGTGTATTAGGGGTTTTAGGCCTATATTTGTAACGCCCGTAGCAGGCTGCATTTTCTAGGGTGTATTATGCATATTGGTAGCGTCTGTAGCAAGCTGCGTTCTCTAGAATGTATTATGCGTATTGGTAACGCCTGAAGCAGGCTACATTCTCTAGAATGTATTATGCGCATTGGTAACGCCTGTAGCAGGCTGCGTTCTCTGAAGTGTATTGTGTATTGGTAACGCCTGTAGCAGGCTGCGTTCTCTAAGGTGTGTAATGCGTATTGGTAACGCCTGTAGCAGGCTGCGTTCTCTGGAATGTATTGTGTATTGGTAACGCCTGTAGCAGGCTGCGTTCTCTAAGGTATATAATACATATTGGTAACGCCTGTAGCAGGCTGCGTTCTCTAAGGTATATAATACATATTGGTAACGCTTGTAGCAGGTTGCGTTCTCTAAGGTGTATAATATATATTGGTAACACCTGTAGCAGGCTACGTACTTTAGGGGAGTAGGGAGGAGTAGGAATTTGTGTGCTTATGGCTCAGTCGGTTAGAGGCAACCAAGTGCTACTATCGTGTTTGGGAGTTTGAGGCCCTCTGGTGTCACGAGTGAATAGCTTTTCAACTATTCCCAGCACACAAGTAGGTCACAACCTATAGAATCTGTAGGTCGACGGCTATACATTATTAAGCGTGTGCCCACCCTACTACGTTTATTATTTTTTTATGGCTATGGTGCATATATTATATTTATGGGTTAAGTAATTGTAGGTTTAGGTAATGTAGGTCATAGGTAGTGATTCCCCATTTCCATTTCATTAT
>NW_023650263.1:0-6062 GCF_015228065.2 Penaeus monodon | reverse complement strand
CAAAAAAGTCATCAAGAGCCTCTTGAGACCAAGAACAAGGTTTAAGGTATAAAAGAAAAGAATAGAAAGAAAAATTTTATATAATATATTATATATATATATATATATATATATATATATATATATATATATATATATTTTATATATATATATATATCATCAGCAATTTTCTCATTAGTCTATCACAGATGGAGCTGAATTATTTTTTCTACTGTAAAATATTTGTCAAATAATATTTATACATAATCAATCTCTTTAATAAGATGAAATTCCAAATGTATATTTTGTGGCTAATTCTCAGCACAGTGAGAAAAAGTAAATATGTCTAGATTAAGATTTAAAATTTTATAGTTCTATTGGCATAATCCATACTTGATTCACCAAAACAGGGCTATTCCACACATAAACCACCTTTCAAGCTGCTATCTCCCCCCCCCTTTCAGCTTACAACAAAACATTCATCAGGTAAGATTTTTTGGTGATAGGGATAACACCACCAAAACAGTGGCTGGAATTTCTTATTGATTTGGATGGCAATTTTTACTTTTCAGAACAGTTATAGAGCACAACCGTAGTGTGGTTGAAATTGTGAATTTGCAGTGATATACTGGTGGAAAAACTGGAAATCAACAGTATAACCGTACAACCCTGCATTTGGGATCCAAAGCATGCTGTTGTAGTGATTCCCTTTTTACAAATTGATACAATTTCTCCTAATTAGCCACAATTTTCATGTCACTTCAATAATTATTTAAACATGGAATGACTAACAAATCAACTCAATGCCACCGGGAAAATGCTGCTCATAAAAAAAAAAAGGTGACTTTTTTTTTTTTACTAATGCTATGAATATCAGTGGTGTTATTTTTATTATAGACATTATAATTACTATAATTTTATTGACATTAGTAACAGCAGTATAAGAATAATGTAAAATTTTTTTGAAAATAAAGGGGACTTAGTACAAATGTAGCCATCTGCGTATAAAAACAATTTAAAATAGTAAGGCAGATGTATCCAAACGGTGAATGACAAAACTCTAGGTCATCAGACAATTTCACCATGGTAAATACGCTGATGCAAAACTGTTATTTTAGTTGTAGGTAATGGTTAAGTTTCAACCAGCCATCTTTTATATAGAAAATAATATAAGTAAATGATAGAGCGAATAAATCTAATAAAACTTATCTTCTATGTACATCTGTCTTCATATTTTAAAAATTGCCATTCAACATGCTTTTCTACACTTTAGTAAACAAAACAAAGATGCTGCTTTATTTTTTTATTTATTGTAATTAATTAATTTTGTACGTAGATGGAAAAGAAAAGGACCTCCCCCTGCCTCCCAAATTTCCCTTTGATAAGGTAGTTCTTTTGAGAGAACTAAAGGGGGCCCAGGGGGAAGAGTTTAAAAAACCTTGTTGGTGGCTACAATTTTATTTTCAAGGGTGTTTGAATTAAGTATAAATAAAAAATTTAAAACATAGAAAATAAGAGATATTTAACAAAAACATGTTGAAATGTTTGAGTAAGGTAAAAAACACAACACCTAAATGATAATAATAAATGCCACGGCCGTTTTGGAAAATTTAGTGTTTTTTTCTTTTAAAACAAACAGAAACATATACACAGGGGAAACTTTAGAAGTGACCTTATTTTTTCGATAATCATCTTTTTTTTAAAAAAACTGTGCACTCGCCTACAAAAATTCATGTGTCTGCCCATTTTCCAAGGAGGTGAAAATGAAAAAAATAACCAACTGAAAGCCAGCTAAAAGTTTTACAAGAAGACAGAAAAGAAAATAACTGAGACATTTTTGTTTTAAGTATTGGCAAAACCTATTATTTATTACATGAAGTAAAATAGTAAAAGATTCAGAAAATATCAGCCTTTAAAATAAGACAAAACTTTAGTTAAAGGGTGCTTCTTTGGGGAGTCAGTTGCTCCATTTTTTTTTTTTTTTTTTTTTTTTTTCAAAATTTCTAACCAGTATGTGAAAAAATTATTAGACAGACATCCCCAATTTTAAACCCTTGACACAGTAGCTTCAGATTGGTAGGGGGTTCCCTTTCTTCACTAGCCACTCAAACAGGGGGAATGGACCCCTTTTTTGGGAAGTAAAAACAAAAATATAAAAAAAACTAAAGACTGTTGTACCAGATCTTAGAGGTTGCACGATGAACCTTCAACCATTCAGACCCTGTCAGAAAATTTTTGCGTCATCCTGCATCAAAAAAAAGTGTTCAACATGATCAAAGACCTTCTGGATTTGTCAAAAATTTTTTTCTATCTTTAATCCAAAAAAAAATAATTTTTGTGGCATCCACATTCTGGGGTGCCAGAATCCTTCGCAGATGTTTTATCCAGGAAAAACCCTCTGCAATGGAAGGGGTCCTATCTCGGAAATTTATTTCCTTTTTTCAGTCAATAGGCTTCTAGAATAGATCGTCTGCAACAGCAGAGATTGCAGAGTAAGAGTTTTTTGTTTAAAGGGGAACGGATTAAGGGGGTGGGGGATAAATCTTCACAGTGGGGACGGGCAGAAGGGGAGATACATCTTTCCCATCCACCTACAGACTTATGACCAGGGGGATTCGGAAATTGAGGCAATTTAAAGGGAAAAAAGTTTATAGTTTCCCTCTTGAAGAATCCCCCCCCTAGTATGGTGTCCACCCCCAAATTCCTCAGATCCAAGCACTAACGAAGTGCACCCCATAATTTAAAATCTTTAATCCTCAGGTCTGGTTTTTCCCAAAAGAAATTCAGAATAAAATTATCCCCATTTTAAAACTTTTAGACTATAAAGGGCTGGAATATGTTTTAAGTTTTATTTTTGGGGGTCCATATTTCCCAAATATTCCTTGTATTTTCTTTTTTTTGCTTCTTACTTTTTTAAAAAAAAAACTTTTAGTGGTGCCATTTAAACAAGTCATGCCATAAATTATTTTTTTTTTTTTTTTTTTTTTTTTTTTTTTTTTTTTTTTTTTTTTTTTTTTTTTTTTTAACCCAAAAAGCAAAAATTCAAGCTAATTTTCAATTAAAAAAACTATTAATTTCTTGAAAAGACAAATTTGGAGAAATGCCCCTGTTTAAAATGTCTGCTATAAGGAAAAACTTTTTCTTATATCACTGGCATAGGGTTTTGGCTTGTCTAAAAACCAATTTGACCAGTTTTGGGAAAAAAATTTTTTCTCTGTTTCCCTTTTCCCCGTTTCCCTTTCATAGCAAAAAATTAAAGACAAGGGCACAAATTCTTCCCGGGAAGATACCGTTGGATAGTCAGGGTGTTCCCCATTCTCTGTGCCCCGTGGCGGCATTAAAAAGATACTTTTTGGTTACCAAGTAATTTAAAGAAATTTTTGGGGGGAAACCCACCAATGATAAGTATGCCCTTCAGAGAATAGTTTCCCATTTTTTCGATTTAAAAAAGCTTTCCCGGTTCAAAACCCCGAAGCCAACCCAAAGGGAGGAGTTTGGCTTCAATGGCATTTCTTAGACCCTTTTGATTTTGGGGTTGTAAAAGGGTATGGGGGAGTGGTCCACATTGTTGTTTATACAATATATTTTAAAAATTAGTGAAACAAGCCCCATGTGCAGTCTTCCCTTGTTTAATTGGAATAAAATGTGTATTTTTCAAAGATGAAAGGTATATTTTGTTAATTTTTGTTTTTTTTGTATTATTAAATTGCCCCCTTTTTAAAAAAATTTAGCATTAGCAGGGGGGTGGGGGGGGGGGGGTTAAACAACTTGAAAGGTAGTTTTTAGTTGTGTGGAATAGCCCCGTTTTGGGGAATCAAGTGTTTGGTATACCCGGAGGATTTAAAAAAATTTTTCTCACTTTGGAGAGAAAGACCTAATTTTTGCTGAGAAATGCCTTTAAAGTAAAACCCCTTTTCATTTTTGATAATATATTGCTCAGTGATAGAAATATTTTCCTTTTTTTTATCCTTTTTTCAGAAAAAATTTAACAAAAAATAGGGCAACCCACGCACTATTTTTAAAAAAGGGAAAACACCCACCCAAAAAAGCCAAGGAAACCTCGTAAAAACAAAGGTGTTTCAAGGAAAGATTTTCACGTCTGCTGTCGGGGTTTCCCTATGAAACAAAGAAAAGCAAATTATGTCAGCCCAAAGGACGAGGGTGAAGTAAAGGACTGGACACTAATCATGTAGTCACTGATAGTCAGCAGGAAATGCAGTAGAAAGAAAGGTAAAAGAAGAAAGGGAGTGCGAGTGAGGGGAGACAGGTTTAAAATTGGGTTTTTATCCCATTTATTTTTAAAATTCCCAAAAAGGAAATTTCCCCCCCCCAGTGATTTTTAAAGTTAAAAAATAGATATTGGTACTACTTTCATTTTTTGCAAGTAAAGGTGTATAAAAGGATTGGTCATTTTTTTAAGTTTTTAGTAAAAAATTTAATCTTTTATACAATTTTGTGGGTCTGTCTGTGTTTTGCAAAAAATTTTTCCATTTTTTTTATTAATGGAAAAAAACCCCATTGGTCTCACAAACTTGAAACATCTCACATGTAAAATGCATCAAAAAAGCTATGGAAAATTTTCAATGTTTTTAGTTTTAAATGTGACTGATTGTGAGTTTTCTGAAAATAGTAGTTAATAACATAGTAACATGGGGGATTAAAAAAACCCCTTGGTTTAAATGGTTTTAAAATTTATTTAAATTTATGAGATGAATTTTTAATTATATTATTATATATATATATAAAAATAAAATACTTGATAAAATATATTTAAAATTATAGAAAAATTTAAAATAATATATATTTTAAAATTCATAAAATTTTAATATTAAAATTATTTTAAAATCTTATAAAATATTATAATATATATTTTTTAATAATTTTATCTATATTTTAAAATTTTATATATAATAGAAAAATATTTTAATATATACTTAATTAAAAAGGGATATATATAAAAATTATATATTTTTAATAATTATATATATATTAATATAAAAATTATATATATATAATATATATATATATATATAATTATATATATACTATATATTAATATATAATAATATAATAAAATTTATTATTAATATATATGTATATTTATTTATATATATTATATGTATATATATTTATTTATGTAAGATATAATTATATAATAATATATAAATATATATAAATATATATATATATAAAATTATTAATAATATTAATATATATATATACATATATAACATATAATATACAAAAAACAATATATATATAAAATTTTAAAATTTAATATAAATTAAAATTATATATATATACCATAATATATATATACATATTTTATATATATACATAAAATTTTAAATTAATATATATATATAACAATATAATACATTAAATATTTATATAAAAAATATATATAGATAATATAAAAAATTATATTATATATTATATATATATTTTATATATATATATTATAAAATATATATAATATATATATATATCATATCATCAAAAATGAATACATTTATAACCGAGGTTTTAACCCCCCAGTTACTATGTTTTTAAACTACTATTCTTCAGCAAACTCACAATCATCCATAAAGCTAAAAGCTTTAAAAATACCCATATGCATTTTATGATGCATTTTACAGTGAGATGTAAAGTTTAGTGAGCCCAAGGTTTTTTTTTCCTTTAATAAAAAGATGGCTTTTTTTGCAATACAGACAGACCCCAAACTTGTTACAGATTAAATTTTTACTAAAATTAAAATGACAAACTCATCACTTCACTATGCAAAACTGAAAGTAGTACCATATAATATTCTTAACTTTAAATATCACTGGCAATTCCTTGGCATTTTTAAAAATAAATGTATAAATCAATTAAACCCTTTGTTCCACATCACTGCACCCTTTTCTTTTTCACCTTTACTTTCTCCATTTTCTGCTGCTATCAGTGACTACATGATTATGTCCTGCCCTTTGACTTCCCCAGCTTTTGGACTGACATCATGTTCTTTTTCGTCTTCATATCCCCAGACAGCAGCTGAATAATCTGTTTTGAAACACCTTTGCTTTACGGGGTTTCCTTGGCTT
>NW_023650261.1:0-6064 GCF_015228065.2 Penaeus monodon | reverse complement strand
TTTTGGGGAAGGGGGAAAGGGGGGGGGTAAAGGGGGGGGGGGGGAGGGAAAGGGGGAAGGGGGGAAAAAAGGGGGGGGGGAAAGGAAAAAAGGGGAAAAGGGGGGAAGGGGAAAGGGGGGGAAGGAGAGAAAAAAAAAAAAAAATGGAAAAAGGGGGGGGGGGAAGGGGGGGGGGGGGGGGGGTGTGGAGAAAAAAAAAAAAAAAAAAAAAAGGGGAAAAAAGGGGGGGAAAAAAGAAAAAAAAATGGGGGGGGAAAAAAGGGGGGAAAGGGGGAAAAGGGAAAAAAAAAAAAAAAAAAAAAAAAGGAAAAAAAAAAAAAGGAAAAAGGGAAATAAAAAGGGTTAAAAGAGGAGAAAAAAAAAAAATAAAGCAAAAACAAAAAAAAAAGTGGGAAAAGAAAAAAAAAGGAAGGGGAAAACACGAAAAAAAAAAAAATTTTTTAAAAACCCCCCCTTTCCCTTCCCTCCTTTCAAAAAAAAAAACCCCCCTTTTCCCCCCCCCCCCCCAAAAAACCCCCCTTAAAATTTTGGGGGACCCCACCCCCTTCCCTCCCTTTTTTTTCTGCCCATTAAAAAAACCCGCCATTTTCGGGGTTCCCTTTTTCCCCTTTTTTTTTACCTTCCCAGAGGGGGGGGGGGAGGGGGGGGGGGGCGTTTGGGCCCCATCAAAAGGAAGGGGAATTTTACTTTTTTGAGATTACAAAAGTGATTTTTGGGGGGTTATTTATTGAGTTTTTTTTGGGTCCTGTTTTGCAAAAAAAAAAAAAACATGCTAAATTTCGGTTTTTTACCGGGGGGGGTTTTTCCGGTTTTGGGGGGGGCAGGAGGGGGAAATTGGGTTGTGGGGGGAATTGAAATTTTGAGGGGGGACCGAAAAATGGTGAAAAAAATTAATGATTATGATGGTTGGGGGTGGTGGTGGGGTGGGGTGGGGGGGGGTTGTTTGGAATGATTGGGAGGGCCCCGGTGGGGGGGTGGTTGGGAAATTTTATAAGATGATGAAAAAATTGGGATGAGGGTTTGGGGTGTAGTAGTGGGGGGATGGGGGGATGTTTTGAATGACCCCCAAAAAAAATAATTACTACTAAAAAAATAAATTGATTAAAAAAACAAAAAAAAAAAAAGGGGGATAATTTTTAAAAATAGTTTAAAATAAAAAAGGAAAACCCAAAAAAAAAAAAAAAACCCCAATGGGGGAAAACCCCCCCCCCCCAAACAAAAACAAAAAAACCCAAAAAAAGGGGACATGAAAAAAGGATAGAAAAAAACAGAGAGGAAAAGGGGGGGGGAAGGGGGGACAGACAGAAAAAAAAAAAAGGGAGAGGGGAAAAAAAAAAAAAAAAAACCCCCCCAAGTTTTCCAAAAAAAAAAAAAAAAATAAAAAAAAAAAAAGTGGTTTTCCCCAAATGAAAAAAAAAACGAATAAAAAAAACCGGGAAAAGGGACCCCAAATTAAGTTGAAAAAAAGAAAAAAAAACCCGACTTTCAAAAAAACCAAAAATAAAAAATTCCACCTGTGCAAAAATAAATAAATAAAAATTTTAAAAAAAAAAAATAAAAATGTAAATAAAAAAAAAAATAAAATAAAAAAAAATAAAAAAAAAAAAAAAATTATAAAAAAAAAAAAAAATCAAAATCGTTTTACATCAAAAAAAAAAAAAAAAAAAAAAAACTTTACCAAAAAAAAAAAAACATTTTTTTTCCTAAAATCTTGGCCCCTCATGTTGGAAGGAAAACCCTTTTTCCTTTTTTTGGTGGGGCGGGGACTTGGCCCCCCGGGGAAAAAACCAGCTGATCCCACAATTTCCCCCTTTTCAAAAAACCAAAAAAAGGCAGTTCGGGACTAAAACCCCTTTTGGGGGAAAAAAAAAAAAGGGGAAAAGGGGGGGAAAAAAAAATAAACATGGGGGGACCCATTACGATAATAAAAAGGGGTTAAAGGCTTTCAAAAAACCAAAAATTTACTGGTTTATTAAAGGGGGGAATAAAAAAAAAAATTGTCGATTTTAAATTTAATTTAAAAAACAAAAACAAAAAAAAAAAAAAAAAACCAAAAAAAAAAACAATAAAAAAAAAATTAATGAAAAAAAAAAAAAAAAAAAAACCAACCTCCCCCCCCCCTTTTCCCCACCCCCCCCTCTTCCCCCCCCACCCCACCACCCCACCCTCCCTTTTTCCACCAACCAAATGGGGCCCTCCCCCCTAAAACCCCCTCACCCCCCCATTAATCCTCCCCCCAAAACTACACCCCCACCCCACCCCCTCACCCTTCACCCCCAAATCATTTTCCACCCCCCCCATTTTCACACCATCACCCCCTCCACCCCCCCCCCCCCCCACTCCTCACCCTTAAAACTTTTCCCCCCATCCCCCCCCTTCACCCCCCCCAAACCCAAAAAACCCCCCGTAGAATTTGCGCTTTACCCCAATCCCGATTTTTTTTTTTCTTTTCCAAAAACGTAAAAAAAATTTTTCCCGGGGAGATTCCGGTTTCATACCAAAAAAACCGTCCCACCCAAAACGGGGGCCCCAAACAATTTTTTTCCTTTGGGAAAAAGGGGTCATTACGCTTTTTTGAAATTAAGGTACCAGGTTCCCCCCAAAAGGGACGATTCTTGGCAATTTTTCACGATTTTTTGGGAAAAAATTTTTTTCTTTAGTAGTTTAATTTTTTTTCCCTGATTTTAAAAAACCAACAGGGGGGGGGGGACGAGTGAGGGAAAAAAACCCCGCCTTTTTTCCCCCGTTTTAAACCCTCGGTAAAAAAAAAAAAAAAAGAAAAAAAAAAAAAATAGCCCCCAAAAAAAGGGAGTAAAATTATAAAATAAAAAAAAAAAAAGGGTTTTTTAAAGGATAAGAATTTAAGGGAAAGGAAAGGGGGGGGACAAAAAAATAAAAAAATGGGAAAGAAAAAAAAAAGGGGAAAAAATTTAAAAAAAAAAAAAAAGGAAAGGAAAAAAAAAAAAAAAAGTGAACAAAGAAAAAAACGAACAAAAATCATAACAATTAAAAAGCACAAAGAATCGGCACCTCCCTTAAAAAAAAAAAAAAAATAAAAAAAAAAAAAATAAAAAAATAAAATAAAATAAAAAAAAAAAAAAAAAAAAAATAATAATAATAAATTAATAATAAAATAAACAAAAATAATAGTAATAACAACAATACAAAAAAATAATACAGAAAGAAAACCACAAACACACAAAAACGGTTCCCACTTTAAAAATCACAATCACCACCACACGCGCACCAAAGGAGGGGGGGGAGGGGAGGGGGGAGGGAGGGGGAGGGGAGGGGAAGGGATCTCCACGTTTTGAGAAACCCAGTGCATAAAATTCCCCTCCCATAAAAACAATCACTCGGAACTCTTTTCCTCGGCCGTAAAAAAAATATCGTGTTAATATCTCCCTTTGCAACGAAGCCCAGAACAGTAATGATAAAGGCGGCACGGGAGAAAGAAAGCAATTTATCGTTAGTAATACATACTCGTGGCTGAACTTATGGCCATTGTTCGTTTAGGCAGAAAAATGGGAGAGAGGAGAGAGGAACGGGGGAGGGGGGAGGGGGAGGGAGGGGGAGGGGGAGGAGGGGGGGAGGGGAAGGGGGGGAGGGGGGAGGGGAGGGGGGAGGGGGGAGCGAGATAGGGAAAGGGGAGAGGAAGGGAGGGGAAATTAGAAAAATATATATATATATATATATATAATATATATATATATTATAATATACATATTATATATATTATATATATATATATATATATATATATATATATATATAGAGAGAGAGAGAGAGAGAGAGAGAGAGAGAGGGAGAGAGAGAGGAGAGAGGAGAGAGGAGAGAGAGGGAGGGGGGAGAGGGGAGAGAGAGGTAGGGAGGAGAGGGGAGAGAGGGAGAGAGAGAAGAGGAGAGAGGAGAGAGGAGGAGAGAGGGGGGGAAGAGGACGAGAGAGAGGGAGCGGACACAGAGAAAGAGAGAAAGAAAGAAAGACAAGGGAAAAAAAAAAAAATAGGGAGGGACAGAAGGGAGGACAGAGATAATTGTAAAGGAAAAACAGTGAAAAATAATGAGAGGAGAGAGAGAAGAGAGGAGAGAGGACCCACCCTTTTAATGAAGGTTCTCAAGCGTAACCTATTTCTCTCTAATTACAAAAAACCGTTGCATTGAAAAAACGAAAAAAAAAAAAAAGGAAAAAGGAAAAAAAAAAAAAAAATCACGTGAACCCACGCCCCGCGAGGTGTTTTGCCATTGCTTTTAATTATCAGGGCTGTAAAAATCCTTTCCCGCTTCACTTAAAAACCTTTGTGTGATTATAGGCTTCCCCTCTAATGAATATAAAATTTACATATATATTTAAGAAGGGCCCACACTTTGCGGAGTTAGCGATTTACTAGTAACTTTTTAGCGGAATCAGCGATTTTACTTGCGGGGTTAATTCGTACCTAAGGGACCCAGGGTAAATTACAGGTAATCGAAAAATGCAACACGCACACACACCACACACACCCACCCCCACCACACACATGCGAGGAGCCGAGGGGTGAAAATGGAAACAGCAAAAGAAAAAAATGTCACTTTACGTTCTATAATCATGGCGACGCACGATAGTGAAAAATACAGTCGCAAAAATAATAATAAAAAAAATAAAAAATAAAAAAAATAAAATAAAATAATGAAATAAAAAATAATAATAATAATAAAAATGAAATAACAACGGCAATAATAATAATAATGACAACAAGAATCATAATCCAAATAAAAACTACAAAAATAAAACAATAAAAACAACAGGAATCAAGCCCGAAAAAAAAACAACAGCAAAAAGCCAAAGGACGCAAAGCAAATGAAACGCGATCACGCCCCCAATTCTCCCGCCAAAATTTCTGCTGCTCATTCTGCGGACGTCGGCATTGGCTTCGTCTTAAAAAACAGATCTTATTTCGCGCAAAGCCATTCCCCCGCGGGCAAAATCTACGAAAAAAAAAAAGGCCACTCGGAGGGAAACTCGAAATTCGCATTGAGTGAAAAAAAGTAAACGTGGAATTATCGTTTTTGCTTCGGTCGCTCTGAACGGTTCCGAGGGGCAGGGCGGAGAGGGGGACATAATAAGTAATAAAAAAAAAAAAAAAAAAAAAAAAAAAAAAAAAAAAAAAAAAAAAAAAAAAATTTATATAATATATATAATTATATATATATATATATATATATATTATATATATTATATTATTAATATATATATGTTTTTTCCTTGAAATACATAGATAAAATAAACTATCAAATATGCAGATACAAAGAAACACATATACACTCTAGTGTATGTTTGTGTGTAATTTACTGTATGTATGTGTATAATCATTGTATGTATGTATGTGTGTGTGTATGTATGTATGTATGTATGTATGTATGTATGTATGTATGTATGTATTTATGTAGTGTGTGTGTATATATGCATGTGTATATAACACCACACCCACACACCACAACACCCCACACACACACCACACACACCAAAAACCACACCCACACACACACACACCACCACACCCACACACAACCACCCCCCCACACACACATACATACATACCATACCATGCATATATATATATATATATATATTATATATATATATATATATTATATATATTATATATATATATATATATATATATATATGGTATATATGTATACGTATACAGAGAGGAAAAAATAGATACAAATATACACCATGTCAACATATATTTCAAATCAAGATATTCCCCCATCCCCGCAAGGAAACGAGGAAAAAAAAACCCGGACACGTAATTTACAGGCGAAAACGCAACGACTTTTCACCGCTACGGGGGGACCGTTTACAGGCGAAGTAGTGAGGAAAAACGGAGCGAGTTTGCCATCGAATCATTTACCATCAAACAATTATTCTCCTGTTAAAAAATACAACTAACTCTACTTTTTTTTTCACCATCTATTGATCTATACTTCCCCCCCCCCTTCCCCTCTACCCCTCCCCTCTCTCTCCCGCCCTCGTTTGTCTAAACGGGTAAACAAAAAACACCTACTTTAAATCCTTTCT
>NW_023650260.1:0-6064 GCF_015228065.2 Penaeus monodon | reverse complement strand
AAATCGACGTCTCCCCAAGTCTGTTAAATTTTTTTTCGCCCCCTTTTTTCAAAGAGATAAAACAAATGTAATACTTTAGGGGGGGAAAGGGGTACGATGACAGATCCATTCCTTAAAATTTTTTCAGCGGTCTATGGATTAGGGTGAGGGCGTGGTGTGTGAGTGACCGCCTGACCACAAAGCGATAGTATTCCCGAAAGGACGGCAAAAATAAAGGCAGGATGGTATCTCGCCACACCATGATGCCCCATTGTTCCCCCGTTACAGTGCGATATGCCCAAGTTTGAAATTTAGACTTTTCAAGATTGTGTGATATCATTTTTCCTACGAATCAAAAAAATCCAAACAAAAAAATTAGCACTGAATCAACAAAAAAGGAAAAAAAAATACTCTTGTCTGGGGTATGAAAAAAAAAGAGAAAATTTTCAACTACGCTCTGCCGCATAAGATGAACAAATTTTACGTAGCGGGATTTGACACTATGGGCCTTTTAAAACAAATTTGATTACGGAAAAGATCTATCACTTTATCCACAAAAACCCCGTGAGCGCCCTCTTTCGCCCCGATAACCGGCTTATGAAGTGAAAATCCCATGAACCGTGAAAAGGAACCCGTTGTTAAAACTTTTTTTTCTATTTCGTTTTTTTTTTAAATTTTAAGGTATTTTGTCTGTGTTTAGGGACTTTTTTTTTTTTTTCTTTTTTTTTTTTCTTTTCTTTTTTTTTCTTTTTTTTTTTAAAGTGTGGTTAATCAAAAAAAAGATTAGGCACGTTTTTTTCCTCTTTTTTTACCATTCTCTTTTCATATCTTTTTTATTTTTTTTAAAACTAAATTTTTATTCCTTTAACCTATTACCAAACGATAAAATATGGTAAAATTTCAAGGGGGCGACAGCGTGGGCTAAAAAAATGTCGGCGAGGGAGAGTAATACACTGAAAACTTATTCATCATGTCTTATCTATGTGGTTTTTGTGTTGTTTTTTTTGCGTGTGTGTTTTTAAAACATAATTTTATTATCTTTCCCATTTTCTAGCTTTTATATTATTACTATTTAAAACTGTTTACAAATTTTAATATTCCCAATTATCATTTTATATATTATAACATTATAAAAGGTAATTTATCATTTTAATTTTATTGCCTTACTTTATTCACTTGAATGTTAAAATTTTAAATCTTACTTTTGTTATTGTTGTGGGTATAGTAAAAAAGAATAGTAAGAAGGTAGTAAGTAGTAGTAGTAGTGGTAGTAGTGTAGTATAGTATATAGTAGTAGTAGTAGAGCAGTAGAAGTAAAAGTTAGGCAGACGAGTAGCTATAGGGGTAGTTTTGGGAGTAGGGGTGTAGTGGGGGCTTTAGTGGGGTGGTAGCATTATTGCAGTTAATTTTTTATCTTAGTTGATCCCGTTGTTGTATAATTTTTTTACTTTTTTCCTATGATTTATTTTCAAAATTTTTTATTTTCGTGAGGGCGATAATCCCAATACCAAAATAATACGAACTTTCCCACCATACCATAGATGTTTCATCAAAATACTTATCACAGTCGCTTCAAAAAACTCGCAGTATGAGTAAACACACCATATTTTCGAAAAGTTTTGGTTTAAAGTAAAAACGTAAAAGCCGCATGCTTTTGGCTTTTCTCTATCGCCCCTTTTCCCCCTTTGGGCTTTTTTTTCTTTCTTTTTTTTAAAATACACTTTCATTTCGAAAGAAAGAGTGGGAATGTACTCGAAAGTATGTTATTATCATGATGATCACGTAAGGGGGAAAATAACCTGTTACAAAAATTTCTTTTTCTTATAGCTAGTATTTTTATACAAAAATTTGTAAAAATACTTACACAAACCACACACACACACACCAAAATATATTTATATAAAATTATTTTATAAAAATTTAATATATTTTATATAAAATTAAAATTTATTGTGGTGTGGTGTGGTGTTGGTGGTGGTGTGTTGTTTGTGTTTTTGGGGTTTTGTGTGGGGGTGTGTGTGTGTGTGTGTGTGTGGGGTGCGTGCGTGTGTATGTGTGTGTGGGGTGGGGTGTGTGTGTTTTTGTGTGGTTAGTTGTTATGTATGTATGTATTATGTTATATACATATATTGGGGGGGGTTGTGTGTGGGTCTCTGTGTGTGTGCAATAAATGTGTGTTATAAATTATATATATATATTATATTATATAAAATATATTTATAATATTTTTAAATATATATATATATATATATATTATGTATTTGTTATATTATATATATATTATATATTATCTATAATATATAAAAATTTAATATGATAATATATATAATAATATTTATTTATGGTTTATTTAAAATTTATATATTTTATATAAAATTTTTTTAATATATATATATTTATAAACAAATTATATGGTATAGTTATAATATTTTTATTTTTATATAATACACATTATGTGGTTTAATATACATAAAATAAAATGGTATCTATGCTTTGTGCATCGCTTTCTTTTTTGCTTTACTTACTTTCCCGGCGGGAGGTCGCAAGCGGGCCAGCAAGCCTGGAAGACCCCGGCCCACCCCCAAATCCTATGGTCAGCTTCTGTCCAGTTCGATCATCAGCTTTTCCCTCTGTTTGCCTCTTCTTTTTTTTACAATTTTTGTTCCTAATGCCACTATTGAAAGGGAATCTAAATTTGTTAGGATTTCAAAAAAATTATTAAAACATAAAAATATACATTTTTATTGCCCCAGGGATGCGATCCCTTTATCCGGGAATAAATGCATTTCGACTCAAAGGAATCCTTCACATAAAAACTTCAGACTCAGCCACGGGGGTGGGAATCTGGGGAAAAGAGCGGCGCATCCACACTTTTTCCGCCCATAAGGAACTGAGGCCCGGGTTGCGCATAGCATCCCGCAACACAACATTTTATCCATGCGCATGCGCCCGTCAAATAAGGGGGTTTCCTCTGTGGGAGTGCGGGGACCCTTGCGTCCCAACGTCACTTTCAACGTTGTTTTGTGTACGGGAATTTTGTAGATTGAAAAAATACTGTATATTAGTATAAATGCGATTTATCTCCAAAGGAAATGATATCATTATTATTATAATTAACTTTTATTATTACTCTTATTTCTATTATTATATTGTTATTTTTTATCATTATCTTATCATTATTTTTTTATTATCATTTTTATTTTTATCATTTTCATTATTATTATTTTTATTTAAATATTTTTGTTAAATTATTATTTATTTACATTATAATTATTTTTACTTAAACATTATTATTTTTTTATTATTTATTATTTTTATTATATTTTTATTATATTATTATTATTAATTATTTAGTATTTATTTTTTTATTATTATCATTATTATTATTTTCTTATCATATTATTAATTAAATTTTATTTTTAATAGTAGTATTTGAGTAAATAGTATTTTATTATTATTTTTAATTTTTTATTTATCATTATTTTTTATTTTTTTTATTATTTTATTTTATTGTTTTTTATTAAATTTTTTTATTATTATTTTTTTTATTTTTATATTATTTTATTTTATTATTATTATTTTTTATTATAGTTGTTATTATATTATTAAATTTTTTAAAAATTTAAACTACACCTTATTTTTATCCTCGTTTTTTGCGTTGTTGTTTCTTTTTTAGCATTATGTTTTTTCTAATTGTTATTATTTTTTATATTATTAAATTTTTATCATTTTTATTTTTATTTTATCATTATTATTTTTATTATATTATTAATTTTTTTATTATTTTATATTATTTTTTTTTTTTTTATTATTTTTTATATTTTTTCATATTAATATTTTTGTTGTTGTTTTACTTTATTGTTTTGTTCTGTTTTTTGATATTTTACCCATTTTTTTTTTCATTAGATATAGGTTATCTTATTGTTATTATTATTTTTATTATTTATTATTATTTATTATTAATGTTTTGTTGTTGTTTTTGTTGTTGTTTTTGTTGTTTTTATTTTTTTATTTTATTATTTTAAAATTAAATAAATTTTATTAATTATTATTTTTACTATCATTTTTATTTTTGTTATTATCATTTTTATTATTATTATATTTTTAAAAATTATTATTTTCATAAACATTATATTATTTTATCACTGTTTTTACCTTTTATCATTGTTATTGTCATAATTATTTTTTTCATTACATTATTATTATTTTCATTATTTTATTATTATTTTTATTTTTATTTTTATTTTTTTACCATTTGATATTTGTAGTAGATTGCTTTGGTTAGAGTAGTAAATAACATTTCATAATTTTCAATCATTTATCATTATAATTATCATTTCGATTTGATTTCATTAAGATAATATCACTATCATCATTTTATCATTTTTGATTACATTTTTCTCCCTTTTCTATATCATTACGTTATTTTTTAAATTTTTCCCTTGCATCATTCACACACACACAACACACACACACACACCACACACAAAACACACACACACACACACCACACACCACAACACACCCCACACACACACACACACACACACACACACACAAAACACACAATATAAAAAAAAAAAAAAAAATAAAAAAAAAAAGAAAAACTACAAAACAAAAAAAAAAAAAAAAAAAAAAACTAAAAAAATTAAAAACAAAACAAAACAAAAAAAAAAATAAATATAATATATTTTTTTTTTTTTTTTTTTTGGGGGGTTGGGGGTTTTTTATAGTTATGTAAAAAAACAAAACAAAAAAAAATAAAATATATATAAATATAATTTTAAGGGTATATAATATATATAATAAAATAATATAAATTTTGATAATAATATAAAATATATAATATATTAATATATATATAAATTTTTTTTGGGGGTTTTTTTTATCATTAATTATAAAAAAAAAACAAAAAAAAAAAAAAAAAAAAAAAAAAAAAAAAACAAAAAAAAAAAAAAAAAAAAAATTTTTTTTTTTAAAAAATAATTTTTAAAATTTAAAAAAATAAAAATTTAAAAAATTAAAAAAATAAAAATAATTATTTAAAAAAATATAAAATTTTTTATATTTTATTTTTTTATATATCCCAAAAAATAAAAAATTTTAACAAAAAAAAAAATACCCAAAAAAAAAAAAAAAAAAAAAAAAAAAAAAAAAAAAAAAAAAAAAAAAAATATATATATAAAATAATACATACAATTATAGATGTAGATAGTAGATAGATGGGATGTATTAGAATAAATATAGATATTTATGTATGCATGTATATGTTATGTATATATCCACATATATGATAGTAAATATATTACAATGTATTATATTTAAGTATTATAATATTTCGTATGAAATATAATTGGGTATTATATATATATATATAATATATATATATATAATAATAATTATATATATATAATAATAAAAGTGTGTTTTGGTGGTGTGTGTGTGTGGTGGTATATATATGTATTTTATATATATATATATATATATTATATATTATAATTATATATATATATATATATATATATAAATTTTTAAAAATATATTATAATATATATAATATAAAAGTATATATTATTTTTTATATTTAAAATATATATAAATTATATATATATAATAATAAAAATATAAAAATTATATATATATATATTATATTTTGTGTGTTTTGGGTGTGTGTTGTGTGTGTGTGAGTTTTGGGTGTTTTGGGGTGTGTTGTGTGTGGTGTGTGTGTGTGGTGGTGTGTGTGTGTGTGTGTGTGTGTGTGTGTGTGTGTGTTTATATATATAAAAAAACAAAAAAAAAAAAAAAAAAAAAAATAATTTTTTTTTTTTTTTTTTTTTTTCCCCATATATTTTAAAAAATATATATATTATATATATATATATATATATTTATAATATAAAATATATTATTATATATTATAATATTATATATTATATATATTAATATTATATATATATAATATATAAAATATATATATATATTTTATATATAATAAAATTTTATAAAAAAAAAAAAAAAAAAAACAAAATTATAATATATAATATATATATTATATATAATATATTATATATATATATATATACCA
>NW_023650259.1:0-5000 GCF_015228065.2 Penaeus monodon | reverse complement strand
CAAAAAAATACATTTTAACTGTAATAATAACAGTAATAATAATAATAAAAAGATAATACAAATTTTGATAGTCTTATATTATTAATATTTATTATTGTTATTTTTAAATTTATTATTTCTTTTACTTGTAGATTTTTGTAAAAAAAATCATAAAAAGTAAAAATACAGTAATAACAAATTAATTAAAAAAGGTATAAAAAATTTTTTATAAATCGTTATTATTTTTATTATTATTGTTATTACTTTTATTTGTTTTCTTATTAGTATAGTTCCAAAAAATATATATTATAACTGCAAAAAATTGCAATAATAATGAAAACAATTGAAATAATGAGATAAAAATTGCAATAATGATGATAATGATGAGATAAGAGATAATGATGATAATGAGAAAGGGATGTGGTAACGATAAATGATAAAAATCATGAAAATAAGGATGATAATAACGGGAATGGGTCCAATATAATAAAAAAAGGTAAAAAAAAAAAAAATCCAAAAGTCAAAAAAATTGGAAAAATCTAATAAAAATATACCCTTTTTGAGAGTATACCCCAAAATACGTTTTCTCGATTTCTTTGATGTTTTTGGCAATGTTTGGGGGTAATAATGAAATAATTACCAGAAGGTATTCATCAGACAAAAATGAGGGTAAAAGGAGAATAAAGAGAAGTTTGATAACATTAGGTGATTATTAATATTATTATTATTATTATTATTATTATTATTATTATTATTATTATTATTATTATTATTATTATCATTATTATTATTATTATCAATACTTCTATTTTTTTTTTCCAAAAAATATATTATAACTGTAATAATAACAGTAATAACAATAATAATAAGTACAATAAAACTATTGATAGTCGTTATAATATTATTATTAATATTATTATTGTTATTATTAATATTATTATTATTTTTACTAGTAGTATAATTGCAAAAATAATTATTATAACAGTAATAACTACAGTAATAACGAAATTAATTAGAATAATGGTATAAATAATTATTACAATATTATAACTGCAATAATAACAGTAATAATAATAATAATAAGTATAATAATACTATTGATAGTCGTTATAATATTATTATTAATATTATTATTGTTATTATTATCATTATTATTATTTTTACTGGTAGTATAATTGCAAAAATAATATTATAAACAGTAATAACTACAGTAATAACGAAATTAATTAGAATAATGGTGATAATAATTATTATAATATCGTTATTATGTTATTATTATTCTTATTACTATTATTATTGTTGTTGTTATTAGTATAGTTACAAAAATATATATGATAACTGCAATAATTGCAATAATAATGATAATAATTGCAATAATGATGATAATAATTGCAATAATGATGATAATGATGATGATAATGATGATAAGATGATAATGATGATGGTAACGATAGCAAGTGTGATAATCATGATAATATGGATAATAATAACAGGAATTGTGTCCATATATAATAAAAAGGTAAAGAAAAAAATTCCAAAAGTCGAAAAAGCGGCAAATCTAGCGAAATATAGCCTTTGAAGTATACTCCAAAATGACGTTTTTTCGATTTCTTTGATGATTTTGGCAATGATTAGGGTACAAATGATAATTACCAATAATATTCATCATGACAATAATGATGATAAAAGTGAGAATAAAGAGAATTTTGATAACATTTGATTATTATTATTATTATTATTATTATTATTATTATTATTATTATTATTATTATTATTATTATAAAATAATAATAATAATAATAATAATAATAATAATAATAATAATAATAATAATAATAATAATAATGATAATATTAATAATATTAATAATTATCAAATGTTATCAAACTTCTCTTTATTCTCACTTTTATCATCATTATTGTCATGATGAATATTATTCTGGTAATTATCATTTGTACCCTAATCATTGCCAAAATCATCAAAGAAATCGAAAAAACGTCATTTTGGAGTATACTCTCAAAAGGCTATATTTCGCTAGATTTTGCCGCTTTTTCGACTTTTGGGAATTTTTTTCTTTTACCTTTTTTATTATATATGGACACAATTCCTGTTATTATTATCCATATTATCATGATTATCATCATTGCTATCGTTACCATCATCATTATCATCATTATCATCATTATCATCATCATTATCATTATTATTGCAATTATTGCAGTTATCATATATATTTTTGTAACTATACTAATAACAACAACAATAATAATAGTAATAAGAATAATAATAACAATAATAACGATATTATAATAATTATTTATACCATTATTCTAATTAATTTCGTTATTACTGTAGTTATTACTGTTATAATAATTATTTTTGCAATTATACTACCAGTAAAAATAATAATAATGATAATAATAACAATAATAATATTAATAATAATATTATAACGACTATCAATAGTATTATTATACATATTATTATTATTATTACTGTTATTATTGCAGTTATAATATTGTAATAATTATTTATACCATTATTCTAATTAATTTCGTTATTACTGTAGTTATTACTGTTATAATAATTATTTTTGCAATTATACTACTAGTAAAAATAATAATAATATTAATAATAACAATAATAATATTAATAATAATATTATAACGACTATCAATAGTTTTATTGTACTTATTATTATTGTTATTACTGTTATTATTACAGTTAAATATATTTTTTGGAAAAAAAAAATAGAAGTATTGATAATAATAATAATAATGATAATAATAATAAAATAATAATAATAATAATAATAATAATAATAATAATAATAATAATAATAATATTAATAATCACCTAATGTTATCAAACTTCTCTTTATTCTCACTTTTACCATCATTATTGTCATGATGAATACCATTCTGGTAATTATTATCATTATTACCCTAATCATTGCCAAGATCATCAAAGAAATCGAGAAAACGTCATTTTGGAGTATACTCTCAAAAGGCTATATTTCATTAGATTTTGCCAATTTTTCGACTTTTGGGATTTTTTTTCTTTTACCTTTTTTATATTATATATGGACACCATTCCTGTTATTATCATCATTATTATCATGATTATTATCATTACTATCGTTACCATCATCATTATCATCATTATCATCATTATCATCATTATCATCATTATTATCATCATTATTGCAATTGTTATCATTCTTATTGCAATTATTGCAGTTATAATATATATTTTTGTAACTATACTAATAAGAACAACTATAATAATAGTAATAACAATAATAATAAAAATAATAACGATATTATAAAAATTATTTATACCATTATTCTAATTAATTTCGTTATTACTGTAGTTATTACTTTAAAAATGTATTTTTGGCAATAATAATAATAAAAAAATTAGAAGTTTTAACAATAAAATGAAATAATAAAACAATCCCCACACACACACACACAACACACCACACAATATTAATATTTTTATATATATATATAAATATATATAATTTTATATATAATAAAATATATAAAATAAAGTAATTATTAATAATATAAATATATAATATAATAAATTATATTAAAATATATATATATATATAATATAAACACAAAATGTTCACATAATACATTAATTTAAACATAACATAATAAATATATATATTATATTAATAAATAATATATATAATAATATTTTTAAAATATTTATTTAATAATATATATTAATATTTTATATATATAATATATATTAAATAATATATATATATGTAATATCATCAAAATGTATATAATATATATATTATATATAATATAAAATTTTAATATATTTAATATTTTATATTAATATAATATATTATATATATATATATAATATATATATAGTGTTGGTGTTTTTTGGGTGTGGGGTGGTGTGTTGCGTGTGTGTGGGTGTATGTGTGCATATAAAACAACATACATATATACCATACGTATATTATATAAATTTATATATATATATATATATATTATATATATATATAATATATATATATACATATTATATATAATATATAATAATATATATATAAAATAATTATATTTATAATATATATAATATATATACATTATATATATATATATATTAAATAATATTATATTATATATATAATATTAAATATATATTGCAATATCGTTATATATATATGCATATATATATATTATATTTTATAATTTTAAAAATTTATAATATATATATATATATATATATATATATATATATTATTTTTATATATATATATATATAATATATATAACATACATGCACACTTCTATATATAAATATACCACAGAACACACACACAACACACCCACACACACACACACAACATACATATATAATATATAATATATATATTATAAAAATTTATATATATATATATTATATAATATATATTTATGATATATATAAATATATATATATATATATATTTATATATATATATATATATATATATAATATTTAATAACAATTATACATGTATATCAAAATATTACATACAGAAATTAATTTAAAATTATATAATTATATTTAATTATAATATATATATATTTTTATATTTTAATATAAATATATATATTTTTAATATTAATATATATATATAATAATGTATGTATTATATATATAATAATGCAGAATATAATATATAATAATATATAATATATAATATAATTATTTTATATAATATATATAATTAAACCCCTATTTTATATATATATATATATATATATTAATATATATTGTGATGGGTATGAATTGCTCTAAATCCACACACATAAAAAAAAAGGGTTGGTGTAAAACACAGCAGCTGATAAGGGGGAAGCATAGTTCGAGTTAAAATGAAAATTTTTCGGGGAAGAAGAAAAAAAAATAATTTGTAATTATGGAATTTTGTATTAAAATTTTTTTACTTGTTTTTTTTTGCTTTTTTAGTTAATATATATATTTTTTTTTTTTCTTTTTTTTTT